>NW_026723807.1:0-5881 GCF_029784015.1 Lycium ferocissimum
TATAAATTTAAATTTTCCCTTTATAATTAGAATATTTCCCCAAAAAAAAAACTTTGCCCCCAAATGATTCTTTAATATTTCCATGAAAAAAATCATGCCAACTTATTCTTTTAAGACAAGCAAAAATCTCTACTTCACATCTCGGAATGGTCTAATCCCCAATTATCGAAATTTGGGCCCAAAATTATCGCGTGCGAAATGGGGATTCCCACTTTAAAAAGTAAATAAGTCATAGACATGCTGGGATCTTAAGAATAGATTTCCCCCAAGCTCTTTTCTGCTTACTTACCCTAAGACATCAAAAAAAAAGAAAGGTTAGGTTTTACATCCTTTTTCAAAGCTTCCCGAACTTGTCTCGGGCCCCCCCGATTATAACGTCAAAAAACCAAACATTAGCTATAAGTACTTAGGAATTCATTCCCAAACCCCCCTTTATCTGAAATTTGGCCTTTCCCCCCTAAATTCAACCCCCCAAATTCAACTCGGCCAAATCTACAACAATACAGCAGCCATGATACTTGACATCAACAGAATCAATTCAAAACGCATTCTAACGTTGGTAACTCCTTCCTACGCGAATTGACAACATTGGTACATTTAGTTCAGCTACATACATTAAAGGCAACATCAACACTCATACGTATTGATACTATCAGAATCATTCGGACAGATTGAGAACAACACGAGAACATCCCGCCTGATATTCAAAACAACCCAGCCAATGTACTACTCCACCAGGAAACACTGCAACCAATGAGAACAACAACAACACATTTCTATATTTAAATTCATGAACTATACCAACAGTCACACGTTAACAATATCATTCTCATAAATATAGAAACTACATTCAAATCACGTTGGCTTCTAAAACGACCCACAACAATTACAACTTCAACTTGAATCATTAAACTTTCATTATCATCGTAGAATCCCAACAACAACAACAAAAATACTAAATAAAATTAGTTCATCACTCACACACCATACAAACACCCACACATTTGACGGCTCAACATCAACATACTTAATTTCATGAGTTTCATCCATTTCTACATACTACAACATACACAAACCATCCATAACATATGAAAAAGAAGATTGAACCTTACCTTTTCCACTTAACTCCACAACTTGGCTAGGGTTGGTGCTTTGCAAAAACGAATGGTTTGATTGTTCCAACAACTACTCCACGTTATCAAGGACCTTCCAATTGGTTGAAAAGCTAGAAGAAAATATTTTTTTGATCTAGATTTTTGGACCTGAGTTTGGCTAGCTATGGCGAATTTGGCTTCTTTTTTTCTCAAGGTTCTCTAAGCTTCTTAAGGTGAAAAGATGATGAATATAATTCATTTGTCATCTTCCATATACATATATTATTCATCCATGTGGACCATGGCCCACACCTCGTTGCACGGCAGCCAGCCCACTTTTGTTCCTGAAATATTAACTTTAATTCCAATTCTTTTAACCCATTTTTCCTTAATATTCCATACCAATAAAATCATAAGCAACTTATGCCTTAAAACAAATCGGAGGTCAAAAGTCTTGTTATGTCAGGTATTTTGTACATTGGGATATTAGAGCACATTGCGATAAGTTAAGGACAAAATTTCTATTTTAGGTTTGTTGTAATGCAAGTTGCTTATGAATTTTAGTGATGTGAAAATATTAAGTGAAATTTGGAGTTAATTTATTCATGCTAATTAATTCATGAAATGAAAAAAAAAAAAAAAAAAGGCCATGTGGCCGTGTGGTGTGGGCCCCCTTCCCCAAGGCTTGGCCAAATTTGATTAGCTTAAGCCATGAGTGGCACATGTGTTCATTGTTATATCCCGTATTTAGTACATTGGGATAATCCGAGCTAACCATGATAAGTTAAGGGTAAGACTATTCGGGATACGAGGTAGAGACTTTGACTTAGATTTTGTTTTAAGGCATAAGTTGCTTATGATTTTATTGGTATGGAATATTAAGGAAAATTTGGGGTTAAAAGTTAATTTAGGAAAGTTAATATTTCATGAACAAAAGGGCCAAGTGGCCGTGCAAGGGGGTGTGGGCCATGGTCCACATGGATGCATAATATATGTAGATGAAGATGACCAATTAATCATATTATTCATCTTCACCCTTAGAAGCTTAGAGAACCTTGGAGAAAAAAGAAAAAAAAACAAAGAGAAGCCATTCGGCCATGGCCTAGCCGAGCAAGACCTTGGAAAATTGATCAACAATATAATTTTCTTCTAGTTTTTCTACCAGCTTGGAAGGTCCTCTATAACGTGGAGTGGTCATTGGAGCAAGCAAACCATTCATTTTTGCAATCAAACTCTAGCCAAGTTGAGGGGTCAAGTGGAAAAGGTAAGGTTTAATCTTAACACATGTCTTATAGATGGTTGTGCGTGTTGTAGTGTGTTGAAATGGGTGAAATTCATGAAGTTATGTGTGTTGATGTTGTAGCCGTGTATTTAAAACACTATTTTGGTGTAGGCATGATGAACTAATTTTATGTAGTATTTTGGTTGTTGTCGTTGTGGATTCTATGATGATAATGAAAGTTTAATGATTCAAGTTGAAGTTGTAATCGTTGTGGGCTGTTTTGGAAGTTAATGTGATTCTAATATAGTTTCTTCTATTTATGAGAATAATGTTGTTAACGTGTGGATTGTTGGTATAGTTCATGAATTTGGAAGAAAGCAATGTGTTGTTGTTGTTCCTCTTGAAGTTGGGAGGTTTCGGGTGGAGTGGCATTGTGGTTGGGTTATTTTGAATATTGTGCGGATTGTTTGAAGTGTTCTTGAATCTTGTTTGAATGGTTTCGGATTAGTACTTGAACGTGTGAGCGTTGATGTTGGTTTGATGGTATGTGGTTGATTTGAATATAAATGGAATGTTGTCGAATTATGTAGAAAAGAGTTACTTGTTATATCCTGCATTTTTGTTCGTTGGGACAATCTGGTTTAACTATGATAAGTTAGGGACGAAATCATTCCGGGACACAAAGTCGGGACTCTTGACCTTCGATTTTATTTTGAGACATAAGTTGTTCATGAATTTGTTGGTATGGAACAATTAGAAAAATTTGGGACCAAAATTGGAATTTATGGAAGTTGAAAATCATGAAAAATTGTCATGTTGGCCATGTGGCTTGGAAATGGTCCCACACACTTTGTGGACAATTTTAATTGGTCCAACACATGTGCGTGGGCCATGGACACTTGCGTGAATTATGTGGGAACTTAAAAGATGACTTCTAAGTCATCTTTCCTTATTACACTTAGCCAAAAAAAAAATAAGAAGTTGAAGAACAACAATAGCCAACTCCGGCCAAGAAAAAAAAAAATTGAAGATCAATTTGAGCCATCACAAAATTATTTCTTTGATGCAAATCCACTAATTGGAGGTCCCTAAGTAACATGGAAGTGTTGTTTGGGTCATCAAACCATCCGTTGTGTAGATCGCAAACCCTAGTCTATTTGTGAAGTTGAAGAAGAAAGGTAAGATTTAATCATGTTTTATGTGTTATGAAGGTTGTATGCATGTTGTAGTATGCTAAAATGGAAGAAATTCATGATAGAAATCAAGTTGAAGTTGAAGTTGTGTAGGGGGTGTTTGGCCGAGTATGTGTATATTGTGTTGGAGGTAATGAATTAATGTTAGCTAGCATGTTTTGATTGTTGTAGTCTGAAGAAAAGAATGAAAATCATCTTTGTATATGTGTGTGGTGTTGGCCGAATGGTCCTCCTTTGGTATAGTTGGGAATGAACAATTCGTCGTTATTATTTTGGTTGTTGTCGTTATGAATTTTACGTTGACAATAGTAGTTTAATGACTCAAATTGATATCGTAAGTGTTGTGGGCTGATTTGAAGGTTATTGTGCATTTGATGTAATTTGTATATTTATGAGAATGATATCGTTATAGTGTGGATTGTTGATACAAATCATGATTCGGAAGTTAGAAATGGGCCATAGTTGTTCTCGGGTTTGGGGACAGTTTTTGGGAAAATTGGAGCCTTGTTGGATTGTTGGAAATATTGTATAAATTGTTTGAAATGTTCTTAAGTGTTGTTAGTATGGATTCGGGTTGGTATTTGAATGTATAAGCGTTGATGTTAGCTTGAATGCAAGTCGTTGAATCGATATATGGAAAGTTGCCGAATGATGTAAAAGAGAGTTTTTAATGTTATATTGCCTTTCGGATTGATTATTAATGTTGCTAGGTTGGTTGTTGTTGTTGTTGTTGTTGTTGTTGATTTTGGCCGAGTTAAATTCTCGGGGTGGTCTATTTACAGGGGAAATGCTGCCCAAATTTCTGTAGCATTAAGGGCTAATTTGGAATTAAAATGTCCAAATGTCTATAGCTAATGTTTGGCATATTATGATTTATTTGTAGACCTTGGGCAGCCCGAGACGTAGGTTGGAATTAGCTTGAGTTTGGATTAGCGTTGAGAGCGATCAAGGTATGTAAGCGCAACCCTTCCTTCTTTTGGCATGCCTTAGTCGTAAATAGGCTATGATACGAGCCTCGAGGAAATTCTACTCTCACGATCCGACCATGTCTGTGATTATTATTTGTTTCTGGGTCTTCGTATGCTTGATATGATGAAATATTGGCCTCTATGTCTTTTGTAAGAATAAGTTTCAAAAGTTGCATAAAAGTTTGATTTTTAAAAGAGTTTTGTTCCTAAATGATTCCGAAAACTACGAAAGTCCGTAACTTTCCACGGACGAACCGGATCGCTTCGATATGCTCAAAAATGATTCCATGATGTATGATGACTATGTTTTTCATAGGCGGGCCCGGCTCGGGTCGACACCCGTCCGTGGGTCCCGCGACCTTCCTTTATGTACTTCTGATGACTTTTGAAAAAAAATGATACGATTATGTCACGACCCAACCCCGTAGGCCGTGACTAGTGCATTTTGGGCACCCGTACGTACCAAAAGCCAAAATTACTAATTCAAATATCTACAAAAAAATTTGGGCGAGTTTCCCCGTTTTTCTTACTAACCCAAAATTTACTCGCGCGAGTAAAATACCAACGAGATACCACAAGGGCCAATATATCCATAAACATCTATGTAGGCGAGCCGGCAAGGCTGCCGTGGCGGATGAACCGCTCAGAATATATCACATATACATATACTGTACCACATACACACATTGTTACATCCCGTGTTTTTGTGCATTCGGAAAATTTGGGCATAATTGTGATTTGTAAGAATAAGGCTATGCTTTGATTTTTATGTGGTGTGTATGTCGTTACTTATGGAAATATTGACACGAGAACATTGGAGAGGCCAAGGGCAAAAATTGAAATCTCGGAAATTTGTTTCGAATTTGCAAAATACGATTCTAGCCAATTGGGCTCAAAAAAAAAAAAAAAAAAAATTGAGGCCCAAAACATCAAGGGTGGCCGGCCAACATATAAGGCCCAAGACCATGTCATGTGCCAACCATGTGATGAATTAATCATAGGATATATTCATGATTATCATTAGAAACTTCAAGAAAGATTGAGAAAAAAAAAAAAGAAGGCTACGGCTAAGAGGAGAAAGAAAGAAGAAAAGAAAAGAAAAAAATTCTTGGAGCCTTGTCCTTGGTTCAAAAATCTTGTTCTTCGCGAATTCTTAACAAGCTTGAGGTGCTCTACGACGTAGTATAATTGGTTTGGAGAAAGAACTCCGTTGGCGGAAAGTTGAAAATTCAAGTAAAAGGTAAGATTCTTATGTTTCTAGTTATGGAATGAATTTATATGTTATGATGATTAGAAGTAGATGAGAATTAAGGAAGTGTGGTGTGTGTGTGCATGGCGTACGTGTGTGTGAAAAAGGCATGTGGCCGTGAGCCCTATGGGTATGAAGAGAGATGAATTCAAGTT
>NW_026723808.1:0-6061 GCF_029784015.1 Lycium ferocissimum
CTCAATATTTTCCATACTACCATTGCCGCAATTAATATTCCTAACAACTCGTTCATTAAAATTATTTAGAACATAGTCTTGTCCTTAGCTTTTCACCCTTGGCTCGGAATATTCAAATGTACAAAAATGCGAGGTGTAACACCGAACATACCATTCAGACCTTGGAGGATATTCTAAGGGCATGTGTTCAAAGATTTGGTGGTAGTTGGGATGACCACATACCTCTAATTGAGTTTGCATACAACAATAGTTACCATTCCAGTATCCAAATGGCTCAAGTATGAGCTTTATATGGAAGGAAGTGTAGATCCCCAATTGGATGGTTTGAAATAGAAGTACAGCTAATAGGCCACGAGTTGATTCAACAAGCAGTAGAAAAAGTCAAGGTGATCGAGATCGATTAGTGATAGCCCAAAGTCGCCAAAAATCTTATGCGGACAGCCGCCGGCGAGACTTAGAATTTCAAGTTGATGATTGGGTATTCTTAAAGGTGTTACCAATGAAAAGAGTTATGAGATTTGGTAAGAAATTAAAGTTAAGTCCTCGATACATTGGATCCTATAAGATTATCCGCAAGGTGGGTCAAGTAGCTTATGAATTGGACTTACCTCTAGAACTTGAATTAGTCCATCTAGTTTTCCATGTCTCAATGCTCCACAAGTGTGTTGGAGATCCTACGAGGATTGTTCCAGTAGATGATGTTCAAGTAACAGAAAAGCTAGTCTATGAAGAAGTGTCCATTGCCATATTAGACAAGCAGGTACGGAGACTTCGAAATAAGGAAGTAGCCTCAGTTAAAGTCTTATGGCAAAATAACAACCGAGAAGAAATGACTTGGGAAGTAGAAGTATGAAATCCAAATACCCGCACACGAAAGAGAGCCAAGATGCAACACCGAGATTATGAGGTATGTATGTTTTCATTTTATGCATATGGATCGTGCGTGGCCAACGTATATTGCTATTGTGTTGTGGCCATGAGGCAATGTTATTATGGGCTACTGTGACAGAATGGTAGTGCCATATTACCAGGAAAACTCTGGCAAAATTTTTGTAAAATTCCCAAGTGCTTAACATTCGAGGATGAATGTTCCAAAAGGGGGGAAGAATGTTACACCTCGTAAATCTCCCGTTAATGTACAGTGAATAGACTAATGAATGCCATGAAGTATACGATGTCTTGGTAAGTAAGAAATAACATTTGATGATTCTAAATGAGATTTCAAAGACATTCGAGGTAGGAGACGGGAGTTGTTAAGGAAAGCAAGGTACATGTCGTGTGTCGGGCAACATTTACGAGTATCAAATTAATGAGAGCTTAATGATATTTTGGAGAAGATTTATAATGTCCCTTAGATTGGTAATGAGGTGTTAAACAAGTGCCAAGAAGGTTCCATAAGGATTGGAGGTCAAATGAGTCGACAAGAACGAATTTCGGAGAGGTGGGCTTTATACGGCCCAACATACTGGCCGTATGTTAGGCCGTATGTTGTGACCAGAATGGGTCCTTCAACTGGACCAAATCTACGGCCAAACATACAGCCGGTATAATTTATACGGCAGAGTATGTTGGTCAAGTAGAATCTAGTCGGGACGATTTTTTAAAATGATATAAGGACCTAACCCTATCCAATTTATTTCATTTCCTCACTTTACACATCAAGAACATTCTAGAGAGCTCTCCACTCTTCATCCACAATAACCCAAGGGAGATTGATGATCAACTTCATCAAACCAACAAAATTAAGTGTATGAAACTCATTGAAGTTCATCCAAGCCAAGCAATTCCAATGGTAGTGAACTAGGGTTTTGGTGCAAGGGAAGTATTTCCACTCAAGGATTATTCCTACACTATCTAAGGTAAGTTTTATGATCTTTTCGTGTTGTTTAAGGTAATGAGAGGTTGAAAGACTTACATTATGGAAGGAGATAGAAAATGGGTCACAAAGATAGGAATAATGAGATTTTGAGTAGTAGTTTGGAATGAGTCATGAATATTGATATGTTGTGAATTTAAGTATGATATAAGTGATATTTAGAATATGGGATAAGTATTATATGTGAGAAGACGCAATAGTGAACTATGACCATGATTATGAAAAAATTGAAGTGAAATTGAGAAATGTGGATAATTTAGATGAATGATGATTGTTGCTTATAATATTGTGAATGTTGTTATGGATGTTTGGGAGTTGATATGTAAGATGATTAAAGTTGTATAAACAAAAGAAATCTTTTAATTTTCTTTAGCATTAGTAAGCATGTTCATATAATCGATTAGCTAATGTTGATGTGAATTCTCTTGAAGGTAGAAACGCGAGCATCGAAGGAGAACGATCAAACAATAGAATAGCTAAACGAAAGAGGTATGTAAGGATAATCCCTTCCTTTCCCATGATCTTCCTAAATAAAGGAAACTATGAGTCCATGACTGTAACGAGCTATATATGTATAAGCTAAAGAAAAGAGATACGATACGAGCATGATAATGATGATGATGAGTTTAAGTACAAAGAACCTTAAAGTGAGGTACGATGTCCATGAGGTTAATGAACCTAAGTATAGTTCCATTGATGCTTTTCCTTGTGTGCACTCACCTTAAAATGTTAGTCCCCTCAAGGTGAGATATGACGATTATGATCACTCCATAACGTAGTCGGGAGTTCACGACCTCATGTCACCCCGACATAGCCATGATTACCTTCAAGCTTTAATGTATGATTAACGATGAATGTATGATGATGATAAGTTATGATAAGGTTATGATATGCCTATGAGATGTGTGTTAATGAAAAGTTTATGTTGACTATATGACGATACGATTCCACCGTGCCTAAATGGCCGGGCATGTCACCGCGAAGGCGGACTGCATACAATTCCACCGTGACTAAATGGTCGGGCATGTCACCGCTAAGGCGGGCTGCTATGTTTACACAGAGCCTAGAGGGCCGGGCAAGACACCACCAGTGGGCGGCATATGATGGTTACCCGGATGCGGGTTAACGATGATGATATATATATGATACGATGATGTATGCGCCATGATGATACATGTACTATGATTATAAATGATATATGTATGAAATGTATCCACCCTTAAAAGTTAATCAGACTATATCTTCGTCTTATGTCTTATGATTTCTCTATTATGTTCATTTCATTCATGCCTTACATACTCAGTACAATGTTCGTACTGACGTCCGTTTTCTTTAGACGCTGTGTTCATGCCCACAGGTAGACAGGGAGGTGATCCAGACTCATAGGAGCTATTAGCTGACATGAGAGCACTCCAATGTTCCGTAGGTGCCATTGACTTATTCTTTTGTGTATATACATGTATTTTGGGCACGACGGGGTCCTGTCCCATCCCTATGTCTAGCACTCTAGTAGAGGCTCGTAGATACGCATGTGTGGGTAGTATGGTCTCACGATGTCCTTATTGTATGTACATTATTTTGATAGCGAAGAGAACTTATGTATATAAAGGTAATTATGTTTTGAAGTGAATAGTGGTTTTTCCTATGATTTGAGTATAAGATTAATGAATGAACGCTTGATGTGTATGATGGGTAATGGTATGAGCGGTGCTCGGTGGTGTTATAGCCCGTATTTTGTACGTTTGGAAATTTCAAAGTCGACGTGAAAAGTTAAGGGCGAGACCATTCTCAAAGAATTATTTTAATGAACGAGTTGTTAGGAATATTATTTATAGACATTGGTGGTATGGAAATATTGAGAAAGGTTAAGGGCAAAAAAGAGAAATTTGCAAAATGCGCCACGAAAGTAATGCGGAAGGGTTAGGGCAAAATGGTAATAATGAGGAAAGTCGAGGGCAAAATGGGAATTTCACCAAAGGTTCATGAAAGTTCAAAAGGGGCATATTGGCCATGTGATGGAAATACATGGGCCAAAGTGCACGTGGCAAGACTAGGAGTCATCTTTTAGTTTAAGGAAAATTTCAAGAAAAAAGAAGAAAAATCTAGAGAAATGGAGAGAGGGGCATGTGCCCCTCACATGCTTGAGGAGTTATATATATATATATATATATATATATATATATATATATATGAGTTCATCTTTAATTCAAGACATATTTGGAGAAAGAGCAAGACAAAAGAGAGGAGAAAAACTTAAGGGGCCATTCGGCCATAAGCTATGGAGGAGTGACTCCGTGGAGTTGATCAAGAAAAAAATTTATTTCTTTTAGTATTTCAACTAAGTTGAAGGCCCTCATTAACATGGGGAGGTTGTTGAAGCAAGCAAACCATTCAATTGGGCAATTTCAACCCCTAGCCAAGTGAGGAATTGTGAAGAGAAGGTAAGAATTCAATCTTCTTTTATATGTTATGGGTGTTTTGGACTTGTCATAACGCATGGGAGTGCATGAAAATCATGAAATGTTGTATCTGGTGTGTGGCCGTGGGAATGGATTGTTGGTGTAGAAGGAATGAATTGATTTTAGTTAGTGTTCTTAGTTATTGTTGTTGTAAATTCTATGGTAAGAATGATGATTTAATGGCTCACGTTGAAATGGTAGTTGTTAAGCGTGTGTAGGGCCGTTTTTGGTAGAATATGGTGAACTAATTTTATGTAGCACTTTGGTTGGTTGTCGTTGTAGATTCTGATGAGAATGAATATTTGATGATTCGTGTTGAAGTGGTAATGGTCATGGGCTGTTTTGGGAGCCAACATGATTTAAATATAGTTCCTTGCTTTGATGAAAATAATGTTGTCAACGTATGCAATTGTTGATGTAGTATGTGAATTTGGAAGAAAGAAATGTAATGTTGTGCCTATGGAAATTGGATGATTTCGGGTCATGTTGTACATTGGATAGATTATTTTGAATATTGTGTGGGTTGCTTGAAATGTTCTTGAATCGTGTTTGAATGGTCTCGGGATAATATTTGAACATGTGATCGTTGGTGTTAGCTTGAACATATGTAGCTTATTTGAATAAATGGAGTGTCGATGAGTTATGTAGAAAAGAATTGTTAATGCTAGAATGCGTTGGGAATTAAACATTGATGTTGTCTACATGATTGTTAGTATGGTTGTTGTTGATTTTGGCCGAGTTGGATTCTCGGGGTTGATGGATTTATAGGGGAAATCTTTGTAGAAATTTACGTAAACAAATGTGAAGTTAAGATTCAACTTCTAAATGCCCTAATTAATGTTTGGTAAATGTGACCAAATGTAGATTTTGGAGAAGTTGGAACTTGAATTTGGAGGAGCGTAAGAAGCGGAAAAAGGTATGTAAGGCTTCACCCTCTCTTCTTTGGCATGTCTTAGACGTAATAGGCTTGAATACGTGCCTCGGGGACCACTCTAATTCTAGAAATCCGAGTTTGAAATTAACTACTATTCATTCAGTAAGATTGAAGTAAATGCTCATGAATAGTTAAAAGAATTGTCTAAACACCTAGAACTTGCATGAATAAGATCTGACTACCCTAAAACTCTCATAAGTAATGTCATGAAATGTATTATACGTAAATTGTGTACGCCGCCTCATTTGACCGAGGTGGGCCCACTATTCCCGAATTCCCTCCTATTGTCCCATTAGGCTTATTTCCGTACTATAGTTAATGGGAGTTCTTTGTTATATCCCGTGCTTTTGCACATTCGGGAAATTTGGACACAATTGTGATTTGTAAGAATAAGGCCACGTTTTGACTTTATGTGGTGTGTATGTTGTTACTTATGGAAAATGGTGACACGAGAACATTGGAGATGGCCTGAGGGCAAAATTAGAATTTCGGAAATTAGTTTCGAAAATTGCGAAACGAGATTTCTAATGGATTGGGCTCAAAAAAAAAAGAAAAATGAAGGCCCAAAAGAGATGGGGTGGCCGGCCAACATGGCCCAAGCCCATAGGATTTTATTAATTTCCATGTGTTAAATTAAGATAAGGGACCATATATGAGTCATATTTCACTAGAAACTTCAAGAGAATTAGACAAGGAGAAAAACAAGAGCAACAAAAAAAAAAGAAGCCTATACGGCTTTGGCCATGGAAAATTAGCCCTTTGAAATCCTTCTCTAAAAATTGTTTTCTTGCG
>NW_026723809.1:0-6037 GCF_029784015.1 Lycium ferocissimum
GCCTAATTGGGTTTGGGCCCCCAATTGGCCTAGTCCCTTGACCTTTCGATCTTAAACGTCCATATCTCCTTGTACCGATGTCACCTAGAAACCCATGACCTATGGTTGGAAAGGTAATTCAATTATCTCAACTTTTATTTCCTGGCATTTTTCCAAATTCCAAACTTATAATACCGTTTTTGCCCCTCAAAGTGAGACCACCCGAAAACATTTCTTAAAATATTCGTTTGGAGGGCTTCCACTTTGATTTGGCCCCAGGGTCCTTCATGAGTTGTGTTTAACTTCACGTATGTGATTCATATAACTTGTTACATGTCCGGAAAAAAATCTCGATGTGCGGGCCCCATCTCAACTTACAAATAATCCGACGTACAAAAGTACGGGATACGATACTATCAGCGAGAGTTTAAATTACGTAGCTACAACATGATTGTCAATTTTGAGGAAGCACATGTCACGCTCATACTCGAAAATGCGAGGTATAACAACGGTACGCGAAGCATAAGGTATGAAGATGTATGTTGGGAGAGATATTGAAGTTACGATCGAAGTACGAGTTGAAGCTAAAAAAAGGGAAAGTAAACAAGAGAAAATGTAACGGTGTCGTTTGAGTTGGGTATACGGGGTATGTTTATAATTTGTGTATTGTTGAGGATATTGGATGCAATATGTGGCTGCGATACGATATGATATATGTATATGTATGTTGGCACTGTGAGGCATTGTTGGTATTTCTGCCGTGCGGAGGTTTGAAATAGTGACATTACGAAAACTACTGTCAAAATTTTCTTTGAAAAAAAAAAAAAAGAGAATGAGATATGGGTTTGTAATGTCTGACTTGAAAGGTCGTGCCGATGGTAATAGTGAGGTTAAGACAAGAATACGGAGGAAAGGAATTGCGATGTATATTAATGGATTGTGTGTGGTAGTTGAAAAAGGAACTCCCGGTGCTTGTAAGACCCCGCAAGGCTAGTTGAACATTCGAGGGTGAATGTTCTAAAGAGAAGGATGTTACACCGTACTGTGCGTTGGAATATTCCTAAGTTGGTTGCGGACAGTTAAGGACAAGACTTTTAAATTTCCGATTTTGATTTTGTCCAAAGCATAAGTCGCATATTCACTTTTGTGGGTATGAAATGTTAAGAGCCAAACTTGGAATAAGGAATTTGGGGTTAAAAGTGAAATATGGAAAGTTAGACATTTTATGAAAATTTTGGGACCAAAAAAAGAATTATGGAAAGTTGGCCATTATTTGAAATGGCCATGAGGTGGCCAGAAGCCATGTGTGAGTGTGTGTGGGCCATAGGGCACCATGTGTTTTAAATTATATATGTAGCCAAAGATGACTAAGTAAGTCATCTTAATCACTTCCACCCTTAAGAAGTTTCAGAGAGAGTTGAAGAAGAGAAAAAAAGGCACTCGGCCATGGAGAGCAAGGGAGCTGGCCGAAACCCTTGAGCCTCAAAATTGATCTTGGAAAATTCTTTTCTTTAAGATTTCCTACTAAGTGAAGGGCCCTCGTCGACGTGGAGTGGTTGTTGGAGCAAGAAAAACGTCCGTTGTTGCCTTGTCCAGAAGCCTAGCAGAAGGAGAAGTTGATTGGAAAAGGTGAGGTTTGATTTCCTTTACATGCTTTATAGATGGTTGTGTGTGTTGTGGTATACTTTGATGAATGAAGTTCATGGAATTATATTATGTGGAGTATAGCCGTGTGTGTAGGATGTGATATAGGAGTAAAGAGTTAAATTATGTAGTATGTTTGGATTGATGTATTATGGAAAGTTGTGCACGTCGTAGTGTAAAAGAAGCGGATAAAATTCATGAAACTTTGAATATGGGTGCTTGGTGTAGGTGTGGATTTGTGTAGGAATGATGAATTGAATACTTGGTATTTTAGTTATGTTATAGATGATTTGTATATGTTGTGAAGTATGAAATGAATGGAAATCATGCAATATGAAAGATGGAGTTGTGGCCGTGTATGTGTGTTTGGCGTGGGTATGTGTGGTGTTGTGTTAAAGGTGATGAGCTAATTGAACTCAACATGTTTTGTGTTGTCGTAATGCATAGAAAATGAATGAAACTCATGGAAGGTTGTATGTTGTGGAGTGGGCCGAATAGGGAGGCTGCTTGGTGTGCGATTAAATGAATTAATGTTATCTTGCATTTTTGGTTGTCGTCGTTGCGGAAGATTCTCTGATATGAAATGAAGGTTTAATGACTTATGTTGGTGTTGCAATTGTTGTGGGCTGTTTTGAAAGTCAATATGATCTTAATATGTTTCCTTATATTTATGAAGGTAATTTGGTAATGTAGGAAATTGTTGACGTAGTATGAGAATTTGAAAGAAAGAAACGCATTATTGTCGTATTCATTAAGTTGGAAGGTTTCGGGTTTCATAGCATATTCTTGGGATGGTCTTGAATACTTTGTGGATTGTTGAATGTTCTTAAATCTTGTTTGGATGGTTGTTGGTTTGGTTGTTGTTGATGAATTTAGCCGAGTTAAAAATCTCGGGGTTGTGCACTTATAAGGGAAATGTTGCCCAAAATTCTGTAGAAAAAGTAATGGTTTGGAATTGGATTCTTTAGCGCGTATGACTAATGTTAGATGCCTATCGATGTTATTGTAGATTTTGAGCGACCGAGGTTTGAGTTTGGATTAGCCTAGGAAGCAAACCGGGTATGTGAAGCTTACCCTTCTTTTCTTTTGGCATGTCTTAGACGGATTAAGGTATGACATGATTTGTGCCTTGGGGTAACTCCATTATTAAATTTTGAGTAGGTTTGTGATTCGTATTTGCTTGATGTTGGCATCCTTGGTATGTTAGTATGTCTTGGATATGATTGAGTTTGAAGTGTCGCGTAAGCGATTTTATATGTTTCTTATTATTCGTACCCTTAATGCGGTCGAGTTACGATCCTGCGTCTTTTGTATGACTAAATTTCTAAGGTTGCAAAAGAGTTACGTTTTCAAAAAAATTTGGTTTTTAAAGAGTTTTGTTTTCAAAGGGATATATGCCTAAACGACTCCGAAACTTCAAACGTCGTAACTTTTGCATACGGCCTCGAAACGCCCCAAAACATAATATGTAAGTTCATAAGGCATCACTCTCCCCACACTGCGTAGTCGGAGCTCGGACGGGGGTCGGCACCGTCCGTGGGGCCAATGACACTTTCTATGCCACCTTTATGGATTTTCGAAAAATTTAATATTTTCTTCACTATGATTATTTATTTTTTCGAGTTGGAAATAAGGATTTTATGTCCATGATTTTGATACGTAACAACGGTTTCTGAAGTTTGGTTTGATATGCCCCGAGCGAGATTCGGGAGGAAACTTGTTTTGCCTATGGTTTTGGATTTTCAAAAAAAAAGGGGTTCATTCTGATCATTCGGTTGAGTCTGTGATGATGTCTAATATGCGTGTGGTTACTTACGATCTGTTCGTGCATTACCGTATTCTCTTTCACGGATCCGGGCTTGGGGTATATGATCGTGCGCGCTATGATATACTTGGTGTTATCTTTGTGTTACGGTTCCGGAGACCTCGCCATAGGACCGGGTTCCGTTTGTATGGAGTTATCTTTGTGATATGGCCTATGATGTGTTGTGATGATGTGTTGTGTTCGGGATTCGAGATTTAAACACGGTGTTATCTTGTGTTGCTTACTTGAATAGCCGGTGACCACGTTAATCGCCATGAGGTCCTATGGACCGCATTTGATATGTGATGATGTGTGATGATATGATGAGTTTGTTCGATGATGAGGCAGTCCCACGTCGGTTAATGTCATTCTATATGACGGATTATGATGCGTTCGGTATGAGTATGTATGACTTGTGTGTCGGATGTAAGTACTTAGGTAATTGGGTTATTACGACTTTATTTACGCACTTTACGCTTTTTACATGCTCGGTACATATTTAAATCTTGCCCCTTTCTTGGTGCGTTTCATGCCACGCGAGCCACGGATGAGTAGGTGATGTTAGCGTGAAGATGCTCCAGCGACTGGATTAGCGAGCTCCATTCCCTCTCGGTCTTGCTGAAGTCGAGTGCTTTGTATGGTGTTCGAAGTTATGATAGAGACTGCGGACGGTGTCGAAAGTGTATGATATGTCGGGTCGGTTTTTGTAGCTACGTAAGCCGGTGTGTTTGTATGTATTATGTTACCGATGTGTTTGCAAGCGGCTATATAAGCCGGAAATACTTTGTTATGCCTTATTTGCGATTTTTCATACGATTCTTTTGATTTTATTTGGTTTGAAAAAACGAGAGGCATGTTTGTTTTTACGAAAAACTTTCATTACGTGTGTATGTTATGTTTTGTGGGCCCGGTGTGGTTATGAGTGTTACACAGTCGGCGGGTTCGCTCGGCCCTAAGTAAGGGTCGGGTGCCCGTCACGCCCTAACGGAAATTGGGGTGTGACACATATAAGGAGTTGTACAGTGAATAAACTATCCAAATTGAAGTTCATTGAGTCTAGCTTCCAACGCAACAAACCATTCGTTGATACGACATCAGAGTAGGGTGTTATGGGCATTTTAAGACGGACTGCCAGAAGCCTGCGAATCTACCTTGAGGTAGGCTCGGAAAGTACGCATGAGCTCGTAGATCGCAAGTTCCGCCAATGGGTTATCCTGGGGAGAGTGGCATCATCAAGCTCGGGTGGAATTTTTCGCATGCAAACTCAATTAAGTTAACCCTTTCCTATCTTTACATATATCACACAAATCTGAAGTAAATATTGTTAAATTTAGCTGCTATTAAGTTAAATTGGCGGAACTACATAATGGGTCTATGGTAATTTTCAAGGATGGATTAAAATTGACATTTTGGACAGAATTAACCTGAAAAATTGAGTTAGATTATGGTGGATGATGTTGGGTTGTTGATGTTGTTGTTGGCATTGGGTTTTGTTAAATTCGAAGATAAATTCGTGAATTATGGCGTTTTGGCAAAATTAACTGAATTAATCCTGTGATGAAAATTATTGGTAAAAATTCCATGGAAATCGATATGGGTTAAGATGGGTATTGTTGTATTGTTGTTGGTGGTGCTATTGTCGACACTTGGGATGTCACAATAACAGAGGAAATGCTGCCCGATTTTCTGTAACTCCAAACTAGTTGGGATATAACACTTAAGATTTTGCATGCAAGTAAAACAAAAGATAACCCAGATCTTATATCTGTATTTAGGTGCGGGGGAAAGGACCAGTGTTGGAATAGGGAACTCCTCTAGATCATGTATTTGAAAGGCAAAGGTATGTAAGGTTTTCGTTACCTTCACTTCTCTGGCACGAATTCAATAACCGTACTACAAATTATCCTTCCTAACCCATGTTCCACTCCATAACTCCAAAATGAATAGAAACGTATCAACTCTTTCAGAACATAGTTGACTTTCTCCGGGATGCCATATTTCCAAAATAAGATGTTATGTTAAAATAGTCACTTTCATTGCTCTCTTCTATTGACGCTATTATTGTTATCTTGAAAAGGCCCACATATCATTCCATTGATCTCCATTCACGCATTTATATTTATATATACATATACATTATTGCCTTTATTTTACTGCACCGAGCCGCGCTATAGTCGGTCGGGTATGACACGTAGATATGTAACCACTGATCAGTTGGGTATTTCACATCGAGTCCCAAAAGGGCCGGGTACGTTATCACACAGATGTATGACCTCATGCATGCATGCACAGTATTTACGCATATCATTAGCCCTCAGAGGCAGTTCAGATGCACAGTATTTATGTATATCATTAGTCCTCAGAAGCAGTTCAGATGTACTGGTTTATTCTCTCTCATGTTTCATATTACTCTTATGTCTCTATTATGCTATTTTTCATGCCTTACTTACTCAGTACATTGTCTGTACTGACGCCCCTTTCTAGGGGTGCTGCATTTCATGCCCACAGGTCTTGATATATAGTTTGACGACTCTTCTAGTAGGATATCGCTCGGCCGGCGGGGTTGTTGCATATTCTCGGTTTCTCGTAGTGTGGTCGCATATGCATTTG
>NW_026723810.1:0-6427 GCF_029784015.1 Lycium ferocissimum
GACAACAAATACCATTAATCTTCCATTACTTCATAAGGCCATAACAACATAATTAACATACTAAACAAGTTCAACCATTTTCCTCCTCTCCACTACACCCCACGGCTTTAACAATAACACACACACACACCCACGGCTTACACACATGCACACCCACTTTCACCATGCAAACTTCCTTATTCTCATGTATTCTACTCATTTACATACACTACAACACAAACAAACCTTCATAACATATATAAAAAGGATGAATTCTTACCTTCTTCTCCAAACTTCTTCACTTAGCTTAAGTGTCAAATTGATGAAACAAGCCCTCTATCTTCCAAAACAATCCCACCAAGTTGTAGAAGCCTTGAATTAGTGGGAATATAACAAGAAAATAATTTTGGAAGAAGATTTTATGGAGTCAAATTGCCATGGTCATGGCCGAATGCTTTTTTTCCTTACTCTTGTTCTTTGTTTTTCTCCTCTTCTAATTTTTTCTTGAAACTTCTATACATAATGCCCCCTTTATATTAGTAATCACATGGAAAATTAAATAAATCATGTGGGCTTGGCCATGGTATGGCCGGCCACCCTACTAATTTGGGCCTCACTTTCTTATTTTTTTTTTGTAGCCCAATTGTCTATGAATCTTATTTTTTGTAGTTCCCGAAGCGAATTTCCAAAATTTCAATTTTACCCTTAGGCCTTTTCGGTATTTCCATTCAAACTTCCATAACCGACATGCACATACTAAGAAAAATCCAAACTTGACCTCATTCCTTGCAAGTCAAGGTAAATTCCATGTCTTCCAAATACGCAAAATTGCCGGATATAACAGCCCGGGTGGGCTAGCACCGGGTGCTCATCGCGGCCCTCCAGTTGGGTCGTGACACACGTGTAGTTGGTAGATATCAAAATTTGCTTGTTATCCTTGTTCGGATAGGGTTGACATACTCGTTGTTGGTATTTGTACTTGATATATGTTGGCATACTCACTGTTGGCATGGTGATGTGATATGTTGTTTACATAACCGTTATGGTATTTATGACATTGAGATTGACTGTTGGTGATTGACATATGCATTGCACGCATTCTCTCATATTTACCATGCATGGTCGATATCCGATGATGATCGTCATCGTTGATTGAGCGAAACCGATATTTGATAAACTCTTTTACTTGAGTGATTGTGAAAAGGCGATATCCGAAGATCCATTCCTAATCGTTGTTATATGGCGATACTTGATAAACTCTTTTACTTGAGTGATTGTGAGAGGCCAATGTCCGAGGTTCAATTTCGAAATCGTTGATTTATGAAATCGATATTTGACAACTCAGAGTGATTGTGAGAATGTCGATGTCCGATGGTTATATTCGGGCATCATTGTTGCATGGCCGATTCCAATGTTATCCCCGATTTGATTGTAGTGCATGGGCTCCGCCGCCCCCTGTGGTGAGTGCCCGTGAGACCCACGAGCAATTAGCTAGTCATACCAATGTTTGGCAAAGATCCGGGGACGGGTGGCACTCGAACTTCGCGAGTCACCCGGGGTTGTCTTTGCGAGACGTCGATATTTCGTCCGGATACATGTGTACATCTCATTTGCATAGCATGGCATGGCATCACATTCATACCATTATTTCATTGCATTGCATTATAACTTGAGTGAGATGTCGTGATGACTGTATTGTGGCAATTGTGTTGTTGATTCTATTGCAGTTGATTGTTGTAGGATTAGATATACTTAGACTTATCATATGGGGTTTAGATGCTGCACCTAGGTAATAATGAACAACTGGACTCAACTTTTGTGACTTATATTGCTAACTTGTGCCTGTTAATCAAACCTCAAACTAGTAGTGTATTGTGTTAAGTGAGGTTGGACATGAAGGTGTCGTAACAATGAGTTCGCTCCTAAAACACGGTCGTGCGACCTGGGAATGATAAAGATGTTGAGAGTTTGTATATGTGTTTAGCCAACTTATGATTTATGATAGATTTGTTGTGACTTAAGTTAGATTGAAGTTGTGATCTATTGTTTTGGGATATGTGACTTGATTTGGTGATTATCATCATTGTTCGTGAATCCTTACCAATATACGTTACTTTTCAACCATTGTAGGCCTATGATACCTACTCGGTATGTGTGGTTATCGATATTGCACTTCTTTACACTCTTTTTGGGTGTAGATTATTTCGTGTGATTTATTGAAGTATATATGGAAGTTGTGTGCTTATACGGAAGGCCTTCTCGCATTTCATTCCGGGATTTGAGGTTGCGTCTTAGAATATGATATCACTCTGAAATGTACTTAGTCGCTCTTGTATTAGTCTAGACCAGGTCATGGAAAATTGTATCGAGTCTGTAAAAGCGTATTGTCAAATTATGTAATATTCAAGTTTGTATTTAGAAATAAAATTCCGCTGTTTTTATTAATTTCCAAATGCTTTGAAAGGAAAGTTATGTGATTGAAGCATTGTATAAGTGAGAGGGTTCGCCTACCAAGGTGGGCAGGTAGGTGCCCGCACGAGCCCAAAATGGGTCGTGACATTCATGAACCTCCGGCGTGGCTGGTCACTAGGGGAAGGCTCAAACTAAGCGCCCCCACCCCCTTCACCTAAACTACCTCTCAACAACAATAACCATGAAAGACACAGATCCACGTACACACACACATGGCTTGGAATAAATAGGATAAGTCCAATATACATGGATATAGAACAATTATAAGTCAACAAGAACAGATGAGAACAAGGAGAGAAGAGATGGATAGGCTCACCAAGCAAATTAATCTTATGAACTAAGACCAAGACACTAAGTATGATCTAAACATGGAAAAGGAAAGCAATCTGCATGGGGGTAATATAGCCAAGGTTGAACTAAATCAAGTAATCACAACACAGACAGTCACATAGGAATAGCACAGTTCTTTACTGTATTGAATCAAGTATATGTGCCAAAGTATAAAAGCACACAAGGATAGGGTAAATCAGCTTCTAGACATGGTACAATACAACAGATTTGGCATTCATAGAGTAGATATAGAATTATTTAGACAAAATCCTCAAATGAGCCTAGATGTCTTATGCACAGTCCAAGTAAAGGTTCTTGCCACTTTTTAGGAATTATACTCTAAAGTCTAGGTGATCCTCACAGAGAATACAGGAAATAAACAGAAGGAACCAAACTGTAATCCTAACAGACATGAATATGTACCAATCCAAATAGTCGAAATCGAATTCTTTTTATTGAAACAGTAATGCCTATCTACTAGTGTGTAGCACACAAGGAAGCATACTTAGTCTCCTTAACTATTTATGATATCAACAGGAGCAAAGCATAGATAGGTCTAACTAGGATAAGGGAGTACCATAAGAGCCATGACTTCATTAACCTTGACAAACACAGGTGTGGTGCTGCATTACTCTCAGCAGAATCCGGTTTGAGACACAAGCAAAAAATGAAAACCAAGCCAGGATCAATTGTGGGAAAATGCCAAAAGACTTTTAAGTACTAATGGTTCTTTGTAAAGTATACAACCTTATGTACAACAACAACATTTTCACACACAACTTAAGCAAGTAGAAGGGCCAAAAGTCCCATAAGTGAACAAAAGATTCACATTTTTTGTTCATAGTTTGAAATTCTTTTAGATCTTTTCTCCTGATCCTATTCTATTGCAGAAAGAACCAAGTTGATTTTTAAAGAGGATGCACACATGATTTAGACATGTTCATAAACAATGCCTACTCTAGTTTTCATTTTTTCAAAAACTCGACAAGTATAACATATCCTTAAATGGGTTTTTAATGCGCACAAAAAGGGGGAAACACATCTATCCAACATGACCAAGTTCAATCTTTATCTTCTACTTAGGCCTTGGGCTAATGAACTGTCACGACCCAACATGAGGGCCGCGACGAGCACCCGGTGCTAGCCCACCTGGGCACCCCCTTAACACACTTTACATCCCATTCTAGGTGAGCCACATAATTATATCATACTCTTCATTCATCATCATTCTAATCTCATCGGGCAACAACATATATATATCATCAATAACATCTATGCCCATGTAAATGTACATGCGCCGACGAGGCGATCAAACAACATCCCAAAATATAGGCCGACAAGGCCGAACATATCTAACCATATACACAATGTCTACGAGCCTCTAAGAAGGGTGCATCATATCATAACATATGGGCGGGACAGACCCGCCGTGCCCATGAATATATACACAAAAGAATCTATACCAAAAGCTGCAGCTCCGAATGAAATGGAGCTCCGCTATGTAGTCCCTGAGATAGTACAGCTATGGATCGAGTCTGTCTCCCTGGCCACCTGCGGGCATGACGCAGCGTCCACAAACAAAAGGACGTCAGTACGAAGAATGTACTGAGTATGTAAAGCATGATCAATATCAATCTGGAAGCATAATGGATAACATATGAAATAACATAAGATGGGAGACAATAGCATCATTATCATAGCACTTACCTGCTTTCCATAGGGACGTTCCATTTCTATTTCATTCTCGCATACATACATTCGTATCTTTGCTCATTTACCTTTTGTATCTATTTTCATAGTCGTATTCATATCTCCTTTCATACTCATGCTCATGTCATATACATTGCATATACATAGCCCTTACTTGGCACATATATGGTCTTAGCATATTCATACTTCAACTGATGTCATATACATAGCATAGTCGTACTCACATAGATGTCATACATATAGCTTATTCGTACTCATATAGATGTCATATACATAGCATAGTCGTACTCACATAGATGTCATACATATAGCTTATTCGTACTCATATAGATGTCATAGACATAACTTATTCGTATAGCATACCCGACCACGAAGGTTCGGTGTTTCACGTACCTAGCCCTACCAAGGCTCAGTACCTGGCCCTACCAAGGCTCGTGGTTGTTCGTACCGGCCCTACTAAGGCTTAGTGTTATTCGTACTCCAATCCGGTGGTGTGCGCGCGCGTTATATCTAGATATACATATTCGTTATATTCTACCCGCCATATAAGCTCTTGTTCACAATAGCCTCTCGTGGGCACACTTACATATATACATATACATATTTATCATACTCTACCCGGCCATATAAGCTCGGGGTTCACAATAGCCTCTCATGGGCACACATACATATAAGCTCATATCTATCTTTAGCCCTTTTTCTATCGTCATTCATTACCTCCTGTCCTTAGAGTACTACTCGTCGTATAAGGAACTTAGTACAATCATATCATTTGAGCATCATTTGCTTAATAGCTTCTCGAGCTAGGATCATTAGAGAGTATAATGAACTCATAGGGGGATGAACATTTGGCCAAAGAACCATGCCTTATGAAAGAAGGGTTAGCCTTACATACCTTTCTGTGCAACTATTCTATCACTTGTACGTGCTTCTTCAAAGCTCACTTTCTACCTTCATTGAAGTGCATACTCATATTAGATGATAGACAGCATTTAGCATTCATGAATAATTCTAGAGAAAATTGGACAGCATCTCCTTTATTTATACTACTTCCCTCGTATTACATATCAACTCCCAACATTAACAATAACGTTCACAATATCATCACAATAGCCTTTAGTCATCTACATTACTCTTACTTTACAATTTACTTCAAGTCATCCATATTCATAGTCACATCTCGACAATACGTTCATTCACATACAATGTCATTTTCCACACTCTCAATAGCATTTATAACATGATTATATTCATAAAGCATCAAGAATCATCACTCGTTCCAAACGCTTACTCAAAAGTGCTACTATTCACACATTCATGACCCATTTCTTATATTCTTTTGTAATCCAAGTGTTTCAACTTCCCAATACTTTAAACAACATGGAAACATCATAAAACTTACCTTAGATGATGTAGAATTGAACCTTGGTTGCATATACCTCACTTGAGCCAAACCCTAGATTTTCCTTCACTTGATTTCCTTGTTTTTGATGAACTTTGGTGGGTTTTATTACTTTGATTCACTTGGTTTGATGATAATAACCTTTGGTTCCCTTTGAATTCTTGTTCATGAAATATATATGAAGCCCTAGAAGTCTTAGAGAGAAGTAGAGAGATGTTGGGAATGAAATAATGAAGTTGGAAACTCATTTAAAGACTTGAAACATTTCGGTCCGTGGTGTTCCACGGTCCGTGGAACCCAATGCGTTGGTGGAGCCGGTCTTGGTTCACGACCGGTTGTTATATCCGGCATTTTTTGCACATTTGGAAAGTTTGGAATAATTTTTGCTTGTAAGAAATAAGGCCATATTTGGATCTTATTAGTATGAATATGTCGGCTATGGAAACATTAGTGCGAATTATCGAGAAAGGTTAAGGACAAAATCGAATTTTGAAAATTTGTTTCATGAAATTATGAAATTTAGCCAAATTGTTG
>NW_026723811.1:0-8226 GCF_029784015.1 Lycium ferocissimum
ATACGTAGGTTAATTTCTCTTTCATATCCACTGCTAAAACTCTACCCAACCAACTCCTTTCACGATCTAGTAAGCCTTTTCTATACCCCAATCTCACCATAATTAAACGCTGGGGCAAAAAAAAGTATAGTGTCAGTATCGACCCGCTTCCTTCGAACCGCATATAACTCGATTCTCATAGAACCCGAGATATGTAGGCACTCGAGATTGGGTTCAGCCGTAATTCTTTCCATCCCAGAATTTTCCAACCATCCTTTCTGCCCATATTTTCTCAAATTCCTCCGAGTTCACATTGTGGTCAGAACAAAATTGGCTGTTACGTCAACTTCTTCGCCCGAAAACTCTTACATCGTTTTCGATCGAAGAGGGGCATCTGTTGACGCCCAATTTTGTCCCTCCTTTATTCTAATTTATTTTCTCGGGTTTTTAAATTTATTAACGAGCTAAATACTTTGTTTTCACTACTATTTTTTATTACTATTAACATCATTACTTTCATTACTTTATCACAAATTTTAAATGGTTCGTCATCGTTTCATGTTAGGATTTGTACTCGGTAAATTAATTTTTTTTACTTTATACACACTAATTATTATTTATCTGCACATAATATATTTGTACTAGTTATTAAATTAAAAGCCCAGGAATAATTAAAATGAAGGAGGAATGACCACAATTTCAGCCAAATTAATGGCCCAAACGATCAAGCCCATTATCCATTCAACCAAATCGACCCGACCACTTATCAAACAACCAGATCGACCCACGCCCAAATCCACCCATCCAGCCTACTATTCCTACCCGACCCGACCCAACTTTCACATTTCTTCACTTCTAACCTTTTCCCTTCTCTCCTCTCTCTTCTTCGTCTCCCTTCCCCATTTCCCTTTTCATGAAATCTGCCAGAACCTTGCCCGAAATGGAGCCCGTGTTTTTTCCATTTTTCGAGTAGTCTTCCAGACGCAACTATTGTATTCTTCTCGCCTCTCTCTTCCTCTCTCCTCCATTCTCAGTGAAAACCCAAACCCCCTTTCACTATTACGAATTTTGTTACCCCATTTTCGTGTAAATAATTTCCTCTCTTGTCTTCAACGTTCGGGTCAACAAATGGACAAAATACTCTCTGAAATTTCTGAAACAAATCAGCTTTAGGGATTCGAATTTGAATTCAAACGGCCCTTGAACTTTGTTTGGGTCAAGGATCTGAAATTCGAACGAAACCCTAGGAATTTCCAATATAAATATTCATTTTTGTGACCTATTTGGAGGGGGTTCTTTTTTGGAGGAACGGGGGAATTCTCTAAAAATACCAAAAAACACAGTCTTGAGTTTTCTTTTTTTGGTTTTGAATTTAAAAAAAAAAAAGAGAAAAACATTTTTGTTGAAATACGAGAATTGTGACGAAAGATTAAATTCTTGACGATTCATTAACTTTCGTCGCTGTTCGGCAAAAGCATTTCAATTACGACAGAAGCACTTTAATTTTGACTCGAGTGTCGAATCTATCAATACGAGAGTAGGTTCGAGGCTTTGACGTCCCACTTCACTGCACCACCAACAGGTAAAATCTGATGCTATTTTGATTTATCGTTTTGTTAAAATCATGCTAGCCTAGAATATTCATGTTTTGATGTCTCGTTGTTACCATTCCGCTCAAATCCGTACTTGCTGTTATTGTTTAGATTGGTTTAGATACTAACGCATTTGTGTATGCTTGCCATTCTTTCGTTTGATCTTGTTCTAGCATCTCGTTCGTATATTTATTAATGAGTTAGATTAAATTTCAAGTATGAAGTTATACGATTATCATTCTCGTTTAGTCTAATTAGTTTAGCATGTATTTATGTATTTGTTTGGTTTCGATTGGTCAATAGATGTCAAGCACATTGTTTACGCTTAGGACTAGTCAATTGGATCTGTTTAAGTCTAATTGCTAGGATTATCCGTGAGCATGTATATTTGCGCTTCTCGGGATTATTTTGGTTTGTATGTATGGATCTTTAAATCAGTTAACTAGTAATCATGTGTAGGTACGACTTTATAGGGGCGAACCAAGTATGCAACTAATTGTTTTCTTTTCTTTCTTAAGATGGATCCTCTGTTAGTTGAAGCTGTCCCGTTAGGGGCATAATGTGTTGTAAACATATGTCGTTAAGTGGATGATTTAAGCTGGAAAAGAGTATTTCTGCCTTACTTATGATTAGCATAGGTAACTGGTTGCACTAGTATGCCTAAAGGAAAATGTCACAGCCTTGTTTATGTGATCGAATGATGATCGTTTCATACCCAAAATTGTTAATGGTTATTAGCCGGAATATCGCTCGTTTGTTTCTCGTTTATACCCATTCCGCATAAGCGCCACGTATGGATCTAACATGAATAAGGAGAAAGATCATCAGTTCCTTTATTTCTGAACCGTCCCATAAAATGTGGTAGTGAAAACAAAGAGTCAAATCTGTAACGTATCTCGTGTTTCTGCCCATCCAGTTTTTGCATCCTTACATTGCGAGTGTGTTGTTGTTTGGTTATATTCATTTAAGGAACAATGCAATTGCTGTTGTGTTGGTTGTCAATCATAAAAACTTGCATATTATGGAATCATGCCATTGCTCTAATCCTACTTTTCTTTTTCTCTTCTTTTGCATGATACACCGGAGTCGAGGAGTCTTACTTTAAGACTCAATATCATCCTACAAAGGCTCGAGATGTACCTCCACATCCTCCTCTATATCTCTTGCTTTTCCTCGAAACTCATCCGAACAAAATTGAAGATCTGAGAAAGGAAACGATAGACATTTGGCTATGTTCTTCCTTTAGTTGCATATCCATGATATTATACTCACTAACCCTTTAGTTGCCACCATGGATACTTGCCTTTTTTTTTATTTACGTGGTTGGTTTGAAGTTTGAAACCTTTTGGAGTTAAGATCTTTGACCTGGACAACTAGAGAATATCTAATTATTAATTAAGTTGTTTGTCACATAGGATCATCACTCATAGTCTACAAGTTATTTACATATTCTATCGCGTGGAACACAATATCAAATAAGGGATTTTTAAATCTATGTCTAACTTGGATAGGAATGGTTAATTCTAAAATGATCTATGTTAAAAGCACCATTTCTGTTAGCCCAGGTTTATCCAATACACACTGTTTTCGTACGACAAAGGGGTCGTAAGCTTGAAAGTATGAAACTTCCCTCAAGTCTAAATGCATTCTAATATTTTTTGTCTAAAACGTGTCTTTCTTCAAGTTTTCATATAAATTGGATTTAACCATACCCTCCAAATAGGTCATGTTGATTTAGAAATACTTTAAAATAATGAAGATTTGTATCATTTTAAACATTAAAGTCCCCTCGGATTTTTGGCGATACCATCACTTTTTAATACCGTAAAACCTTAAATTTACTAATATTAATCTTATAGTGATTCTTTCTAAATGGGTAGTTGGTATAATTTATTTTCCTCAAACATATTTATACAACGTTGTACGATCCACGTTTTCTTCGGTTTTTTGTTTATAGCTAAAATTCTTTTATGCAAATTATTATTTTTCTACAAGTCCTATTTTAAATAGCACTCTTACATGTCTATCTATAACTTCAACAATATTTGCAAAGCCATCTTCTTTCCTATCATACTATATTTACACTTAGCCTAATTAAATTTGAATCCGGTCGGTTAACCATTATTAATGGAATTTAGAGGATGCCTAATACCTTCCTCTAGATTAGTTGAACCCGTACCTAGAATCATTTGGTTTCGTAGATTTTACAATAATATCAACTTTAGATAATTACTTTAATTAACTTTAGGTGCCCTAATTCACCGTAAATAATTAGGTGGCGACTCCCTTTACTTTAATTAACCTAGGAATTATCGGGATGTTGTAAACTATTTTAACTCCGGTTAAAATAGGGTATAACAATGGGCATTATTATACTAGTACTAATAGCTAATCTTTTTAATCAAATGATCCATGACCTCCTAGTTGGTGATGTTAATTAGTCTATTTTGTTACGTCCATATCGTTAAAGTTTATTCAATTAGTTAACGCCACACATGCTTTTAGGAATGTCAGCGAGTAATAAAAGACTAGTTTGCTCCTTCATCAAAAAATGTAGTTGCTAACTAACGTATCAGTGATGATTGTTACTCTCTATTACTCTTTGCATGGAAAAATTACACTTCTTTTTCTAACCACGTCTCTTTTATTATTTTGCATGACATACGGGCCGAAGGTTTCACTTTGAAACTCTGCAATGTGGCCACACTTCATGGGCTGCACGTCGCCAGTCATTTCAGCTTTACATCGCTTAAAGCGAACCAAAGGCTCTTCAAGTCTTTACGTCGGGAGCCTATTTTGGCTATCGATTATTTTGCTCTTTGCTTGTTTACTTGTTTGGTGTGACTAACATTTTACCTTAGTTGTGTGGTTATTAGACAATGCTTAATTGCTTGACTTTCACCAAGTCTTAATCGGCAAATTTAGGTCTTAAATCAAGTGGAGTTTAATTGTTCCTCTTGTGGGTTTGACACTTTTTTTTTAAAGTATCACAAATTTGGATATGTATACGTATATGTATATGTATATGTATATGTATATTTAAATTTCACTTCTCTCTATTCTCTATTATCAATATATAAACGAGTTTGGTTGTCATTAATGGAATATTTTTTAAATAATAATTTAAAATTTATTCATAATATAAATAGATAATATTTTGGGAATTTGTTATAGAATATACCTCTATTTTTATTAATTATTTTGTGTTACCTGCATTGAAATATATTATAATATTATTATTACCGATTATTTTTACTTGTATAAATACATATATTAGAGTTTTGATAATTATTAATAATAAGAGTTCTTATTCTTCTCATTTATTTCATTATAGAACGATATTAAGTTACATACTCAATTAGTATTTCTTTTTCCGCCTTGAAAATAATATTTATTTTCTTATAGAAAATTTGTTACATAGATTAAGGAGATAAAAATATCATGATTTTAAAGAAATAAAAGAAAAAAATACAAGTTGATAATGTAAGGGTAAAATAGGAATTTTAGAAAGTTAATTAAGTTAAAGAGGGGAGAATGACTATTTTTCAAAGTTGAGGGGGAGTTTGATTTTTAAAGCAAATTTAAGTGGTGAAAATGAATTTCACCCATAAGGAAAATAACATATCCATTTTATTTTATTCCCTTTAGTTGATTTAAGTTGAAATTTTATTTAGATTTTTTAAATTTTATTTTTTCTCATAAACATGAAAATCCCACAGTTTGTGAAAACTATTAAAACTTCCCCAACTCTTATACAATCTTACCAAATGAGAAAATCATAGTTCATAAACAAGGTATCGGAATATCCAAAGGTACTATATTAATAAATTACATATCTCCATATTCTTTTTAAATAAATCCTCGCGATTACATATGATACGCCTAAATTACACCTTTACAATTAGGAGTAAGCGGTCCTTGTCAAATATAGAACCCAACAAGATTGGGGTCGAAACCCACAGGGAATACATTGAAGAATTATACGTTATAAGTGTAACGCTTGACTAATCTATATGATATAAAGCTAAGCATAGACAAGGTGATGTGGCACCTCTCTATGACTTCCATTCCTATTTATCTTTTTTCTCCTTTTTTTAGCATTTTTTATTTCATTCTACTAACTAAAAGGACTATTAAAAAGCCTTAAAAATTCCTAAAGAAAATATTCCTTTGGAATAAAAACCCATTACTGAGTCAGCCACGTAATTGTAATAAATCCTAAGTAATTGTTTCTTTAGGCCAGCCCACATAGCAGTAATTAAATCTGTTTATGTAAAACCTTAATAGTCTCAATTATTATCAACTCCAACCTTTCATATTCTATTGTAAATCATTTATATCTATTAATACTTGATTTCTTTAATGATACTTATTTCACATCATTATCATTTTATAACGTAAAAGTTACTAAATATATATATAGAGATAGAGGTAATGGGTTGAGGTCATGGATTGTTTGATAACTTGTGAAACAGTGAATGCAGGCATGGATGGGAATACTCAAATCTCTCAAAAATAATTTTGTGAATATGCCTTCTTTGATCAGTAAGTTCGATATGATATATGCTTCTATTCTTTAAGTAAGCATTTTGTTTTTTCATTTTTTGGATTTCTCATAAGAAAGCATTTTCACATGTATTCATCGTTTTGAAATGTGTATGCATGTTTACTCACATTTTTATAAGGCATATTCTCATGCAGCTTTAACTTGGATGTGGGAAAAGAATAATATTGCGCATAAATTAAGAATTCTTAAGCTATAGAAAAACTTAAAGAATATAGTTTCGAAGAGCACTTTCGGCAACTTCCTAACTAAAGGTAAAGCGGTCCAAGGGATTTAAACATATGGGTGATCTTTTAAGATTTTCACAATTGAACCATTATATGTATCCACTATTTATTGCAATTTTAGTAACTTTTATACACAAATTTGTCGCGTCAAAGTTATGGGTTGATTAAACCCGTAATTACTACAATGATAAAATTTTGCCTCTGACAGCAAACATTGAAAACAAATAAAAAAACTCACGCCCGTTTGAGCAAGAAAGCGTACAGGTTCTTGAAATTATTTTCCGGTCTATGACTTTTAATAAATTGAACGTTATAGCTCCGTTAATTAACTTTTTACGCTTTACAAGTTGTTGTTGTTATTATTTATTACAATGATTCTAAGTGTTCGGTGCATCATAGTCCTCCTTTAGTATATTAACCCTAAGACTATCTTTAAAAAATAATTTGAATGCTTTAAGATTAAAGTGTGCGAAAAATTATATGATAAGATAAATTTTAGATATGAAGTATCGGTTTCCTAATTTTGGTTTAGGAGTAAATTATTTATTATTTGTTAGATGTAATATAAACCTACTAATAATTCTTTAATTGTTAACTTGAAATAGTACCTCCCGATATAAGTTCATATCAAAAGCTAACTCTTTAATAAAAAGGAGAAAATGTTTGTACGTATACTAAATGTACAAAGAAAAATCATACTCTAGAATTTATTTCCCCTATGCATGTATAGAGAAGCTATTTTAGAGGGAAAAAAAAAAAACACTTTTCCCTCTTTACATGTTTTTTTTAGACAATGTAAACCTTTTAAGTGATGAGAAATTTGAGAAACGTATGAAATGAAGTGTTAATAATAAAATCTATTAGAACTTGATACCTATAGTTGGATCTAGAGATTAAAGTATTTTGCTATACAATTATTAGATAGAAAAAAATATTTATGATCGCGCGGAGTGCGAACAATTTCATTAGTAGTCTATATTTCTAGGAAAGGGGGTTTAAATGAAGTTTGATTTTAATGTTTGTCATGATCACTGGTAGAAGGATATTTGATTCTTAACTAACAATTGCTTAAGGCACCAAGGTTGTGGTCCCAAAGGAAAGTAATGTGAATGGGTATCAATCCAAATCCTATATAGATGTAATTAAATATGAGTTACATGAGTTTTTCAAAAGTTTCTCAATCAAATTGATAAATATCATTACTAAGCTTTCTCAAGCCTTAGAATGTGGAAAATATAAACACCCATTTTATTTCAAGTAACTTTCCTATCTCTAGCTCAAGTTAAGGTTTATAAGCCCCTTTTCCTAACTTTCCCTTCCTTTCTCAAGCAAAGGAAAAGTAACTAGGCACAAATAATGTTGTACACCATTAAATGACATTAAAAGTTGAAGAGTAAATAAAAAAACATCTTTAACACATAAATGGAGGTTGAATACAAAACCCATTCATATAACTAACACATGTGGAGAATTTTTTGGAGAATTTGAGATTAAAAATCATGATTTGAAATCAATATGAAATCACGATCCCAAATCATATGGCCAAACGCCGACTAAAGAACACACTCTAATAAGACTATTGGGGGAAAAGCAAAGGGGACTTCCATTATGTTATATCGAAAGAGAGAGACAGAGGAGCAGCGGTTAGATGTTGACTAAGATGGATAATTCAGAATTGTAATGTGTTTCCCCCCCCCCCCCCCTTAAATAAACTGCAATTAGGTAAGGACTTTCACTTGATGTGTAATACTATTATTATTTCCATATATTGATACATGCATCACTAGACGTGGATTTACGATTTATTTCCAATCCTATTCTAGTTTGGTTTCCAATCTATTTGGAATTGGATTTCGATTTTTTT
>NW_026723812.1:0-5640 GCF_029784015.1 Lycium ferocissimum
CTACCGCAAAAAAAACCCCAAAAAATAAAAAAGAGGAATAAATTCTTCCCTTTTCCAATCTTCTTCACTTGACAAATTTCGGAAACACAAACAATGGCCTATCTTGAAACAATTATACCACGTTGGAGGACCCGAATTAGTATAAATATCACAAGACAATAATTTTTTGATGGCAAAATCTTGGTCCTCCTTTTTCTCCCTCTTGGCCCGAAAGGCTCTCTCTTTCTCTCTTCTTTTTTTTTTTTTTTGTTCCTTCTCTTGTCTTGAATTAGAAGAAGAACATATATATATATGTAGTTATTACAAGCATGTGGGGGCACATCCCCCCTTCAGAATTTTCTCTTTTTTCGTTTTTTCTTTCCTTTTCTTAAATTTTTTTTCCAACACAAAAGATGACTTTTGTCTCATTTTTCACCCTTTTTTCTTTCCCTTTTTTTTTTTGCCTGGAATTTGGCCTCTTTTTTTCATGAACCTTGGGTAAAATTTCCCTATTTTTCGACTTTTCTCACTATTACGATTTTGCCCCCAAACCCCACATTATTTCCATTGGCCTTTTTGCAAATTCTTTTTATCCTTGACCTCCCACAATATCCCCCTACAATAATAGTCATAAATAATTTTATGACGACCGACATTAAAATGATTTTCAAAAATCGTCTCGCCCTTAATTTTCCACGACGACTTCGAAATACCCAAAACGTAAAAAATGGGGCGCAAAAAATCCTCCCCCTTTAGAACATTCGTCCTCGAATGTTAAACCCCATGGGTTTGAGCTTTTTGGGGGGGGGGGGTTTCCCTTATATTTCCCCCTTTTCCTTTATGTCTTTCCTTATCCTTTACCTTATTCTCCTTACCTTCCAGAATCCTCATTTTATGTCTGGGTTTTCCTTTCCCGATACTTAAGAATATGGTAATTCCCTTTTTGGTCTAACATAATATAGTTCCCCCCCCCGGGGCTCCTTACCTAACGATTCTTTTTGACTGCGCACGACATAGCAAAATTTTTTTCATAAGTTTTCCTTTCGTTCTCCTCGATCTCCCCCGTATGAGATATCATACATGTTCTATCTATACATATAAGTAGATCAACTAACCCACAAAATACTTCCGGACACTATTCAAGCCTATCCGATTTCAAAACCGGGGCTCTTTTCATTTCTTCTTTAATCGAACCTATCGCGTTTTCGAGTTTTGCGGTCTCCCCATCTTGTACGTTCTAATTTCTCTCTCTTGAATCCCCGGAAAATTTTCGTTTTCCCCGGGGGTCCCCACCCAAAAATTTGCTCCCCCCCCGAGCAGGGCAACCCCGAAACTTTGTGGGATTTAGTGCCTTAATCGATATAATCGCGTCCCTTCCTCTATCCCCTTTCTACAAATCGTACCCCAAAATTTCACTTCGAGGCATTTTCGTAACACGTCCTTTCTTTTCGCAATTATCGTTTTCCCCTTTTTTGGCCCTTTCCCGATCACCTTTACAAGTTCTTATCATTCGAAATCGTTCGGAATTACCTACAATACCTTACGCGCTACAACTATTTTCGCATCCGGACCCCCAACTTTGTCCCCCAATATCAACAAATGTTTCCAAACTTGCCTGCGACCCTTCCATATCGTTACTTACCTCCTTCCGTCGTATGTAAGGTTTTAAATATGGGATCTTTTTTCTTGGCTTGGCTTACCCCGATCAGCGAAAGAAGGTCAACCCCCTGACCCGTAGCCTCGTTTATAAATGTGGCGCGCCCCCAAAAAGGGGGACTCGGAACACGATTTTGCGGACAAACCGGGGAGACCCGCTCGATCCACTTTGTCACACCTAATTTGATCGGGGGGAGGGCCCCCGACCCGTAAGAACCCGAGCGAACCCGGAATTCTCGTCAAATTTTTTTTTTTTTCTTTTGAACCTTTAAAGCAAAAAATTTTAAATGGGATTCCCAAAAAATAAAACTCTTTCGTTGCTTTTAAATCAAAAAAAATATATAGGTACAAAGCTCGTATCGTTATAAAAACGGCCCCATAACTCACGACTCGTCGCAAAGTCTCAACTACGGAAAACTCATAGCATGACCCCCCGACTCGGACACCCAAAACGGAGTTTCCAATTTTGGGGAAACATCTTTTTGCCGGTACCGGGAGTCCAAAAGGGGCGAACGACCCCCAAAGAGGGGTGGGTACGAATAGTGTACGAGTATGTAAGAAAGAACGATAAAGGAAGAAGAGCACTTTTGGGGAGAGTATCTTTTAATCGGGCGTATCACGTATAGACGGCCCTTTCTGAGTAATAACTCGGGAACAAAACCCTATCATAGAATAGGAGAGTGACGACTATAAGTGCCCCAGGGGTCCCTGTTTCCTTCTTTCCTTACTCCTATATATATATACTATAAAAATAAAAATATTATATTCGGGGGTCGCTCGTCCATTTAACCTAAATATGCACCGCGTCCGGCTCCGCGTCCGGGGCGATATAGGCCCTACTCACGTCGGGGGTATGCGTATATAATGTCCCCTTTTCTCCTTTTCCCGTAAATATTCGGCGTCATGCGCCCGGCTCTTTTTCTATACATATACTCTGTCGTATTTATCACGTCTATACGCCGATTCTTTTTGTCTATGCACTACTTTTATCGTACATATATATATATATACCGGCGTCATAGCCCCGATTTCTATCTATACGTATACTTATATCTTCATTTATCGGCGTCTATATAGCGCTCGTTCGTATCATATACTACACGTGTGTCGGGGGCACACTCAAACGGGGTCTTAAGGCATAATTCCATGTATTTAGGATCCTTAAAAAGTTATCATCTATAAAGAAAATTGGATACCCGGAAAAAAGTTTTAACATTCTCTGTTTTCGTTTTTATAGCAAAATATATGTTATATCCCGCATTTTATGCAATTGGATAATTCAAGACAATCCGGGGGGGACAAAAAGCAAGGCCTTTTTTGTTTTTCTTGGCATAGAGTTGCTTATGAAGAATTTGAAGCGGAATTATTAAGAGAGTCTAAGGGTAAAATGGTAATTTTACAAGTGTTCAAGGAAAAAAAAAATTTTCGGAAAGTTCCAAGTTGGCCGTGTGGTATTTTAAATATGTCCACTTTCTTTTTTAGGGGGGGCTAATTACAAGTTTGGGGACAGTGGACTAAATCTTACAAAAGGGAAAACATTAGGTCTTCTTTATTTATTTTAAAAAATCCAAGAAAATGGATGAATTTTCTAGAGGGGGGAAGAAAGGAGGGGTGACTAAAGTTGAGGGCCTTTATAAATATGAAAAATTGGTGGAAGACTTATATATTTATACATAGGAAGTCATCTTTATTATTAAAAAATCTCTAGAAATTTCAAGAGGGGAAAAGAACAAGAAAAAGAAGGGAAAAAAAAAATGGCCTTTGGCCGGGAAGAAAGAAACCGAAGGAGAAAAAAAAAAAAAAAAGGGGAGAGTTCCCAAATTGCTTCCCCCCAAACAATTCTTTAAGGGTGATTAGCAAGGTGAAGTGGTTTTGGAGCGAAAAACTCTATTCTTGCAAGCTACAAAAAATCTAAGTAAAGTTGAAGCAAGAAGGTAAGAATTCATCTTTTTTTTATATGTTATGGATGTTGTCATGATGTTTGGTAAAATGAGTAAAATTTATGGAGAGCAAGAGTATAAGGGAGGGGCCCTGCATGTGTGTATTGTGGTAAAAATTATGTACTAATCATTTCATTTAATGTTTGGTTGTTGTTGTAAATGTTATGTTAGTAATGGAAGTTGAATGTTTTTTGGAAAGTTGTTTGTGTATGTATGATGTTGGGGAGTTGTGGTATGGAAAAAAGGGAAAAATGAGAAAAGTTTTTTTAAAAGAATGGATTGTTGATGTGGTGGATTCTATATTGCGAATGAAAAGCTTAATGATCTTAGAGAAATTATAGTAGTTGGAGGTTGTGGTTGAAGTTTATGTAAAATGAATGTTATGTTCTTACATGTATGGAAGAAATGATATTGGATTGTTGTTGGTATATGAATTATAATGTTGTTAATGTTATTAAAGTTAAAGGGTTTTTTAAGAAAGTAGCTATTGATTGAGTTGTGGTAAGTAATTGGGATTGAATATGGAGATTGTTAGTATGGTTGTTGTTATTGTGTTGTTAGTTTGGGGGTTGAATTCCGGGTTGTTGTTGGTTGGAATTGGCCAAGTCGGGCTTTGGGGGGAGTATTTACGGGGAAGTCGAAATTTCGGAGGAAAAATGTCTTTTTAAAATTTCAATTTAAAGGCACTAATCATATTTGAAACATGACCAATTTGTAGATTTTGGCGGATTTGGGCTTGAAGTTGGAATAGCAAAAAGGGGCGGAAGAGGTATGTAAGGTTTCCCCTTCCTTTCTTGGCATGTCTTAGAGTAGTAAATGGGAAAACGACCTGGGGACAAACCCTTTCCTAGAAATCCCAGATTGAAAATGTTACTATTCTTCTAAAATTGAATCAAAAGTGCATGAATTGTGAAAAAAATGTCTAAATATCCTAGAACTTGCAAGGATAAGACCCATTACCCTAAGACCTTCTGTAACGTCATGACACGTTTTATGGTTTGACGCCCCTCTTTTACTCGAGGGGGACCTTGCGGATTTTCTTTAGTACCTTGTTTATTAAACGATAAGTGTTGTAACTACTTTAATGAGAATACCTTGACGACAATATAAAGACGATGTAAAGGAAAGAACATGGCTATGGGAATATGACAAAAAAGATTCCATGATTAAAGCTTTAAGTCAAAAAGTCTAACGAGTGCTGAAAATGTTAAACTAGTTCGATCTTTAATTCTATTCCTTAGTTATGAAAATAACACATATATGAAGTCCCGTTTTCCCCCCTTTTTTTTTTTAATGTTATATTCCGCGGGAAATCTCGCCTTATAAAGTTCCCAAAGGAGGCAGTAGTCGATGGGGGGCAAAACCAATGGTGGGGGAAACCCAACGGGGCAAAAATCCGGGGGAAACGGCCCCAGTCCCAAAATGGGAGATAAGCGTAAGGCTTGTCTTAGGCTAATCCCGCAGGTCTAGGGTAATCCGCATTGGGTTGGGCAATCCCGCATCGGGTTTCCCGACTCGGGAGGCCCGGGGCGCGGGCTAATCGTTGTGTTCGGAGATTATGTCGTATATGAAAGGAAAAGATAAAAATCGTGGGATCCCCCCAAGGGGCCCCTTTCATGTCGGGGTTTCTCTCTTATCTCTTTATTGATCTATACCTCATGTGTTCATTTTCACTTTACGTTCTTGATGATATTTTTTCCCCTTTCATACTCGGTTATTTGTACCCCCGCCCTTCGGGGCGTTATCCCGGGTGGGGTGTTATATCCCCGGGATTTTTTCATATTTGGAAAATGGAACATAATTTTGGTTTTGAGAAATAAGGCCAAATTTGGATTTTTCTTAGTAAGTGTATGCCCGGGTTTTGGAAATTTGAACGTGAAAACGCCGAATAAGGCCTAAGGGCAAAAATTTGGAAATTTTGGGAAAATTTTTTTGGGAAAATTTTCAAAACATGATTTATGAAATTTGGGCTTGGAAAAAAATAAAAAAAGGCCCAAAATTTAAAAAGGGGACCATGTTAGGCCCAAAGGGCCTTTTTAAAAATTTGTCATGTGCCAATTAGTAT
>NW_026723813.1:0-6106 GCF_029784015.1 Lycium ferocissimum
CATATGTATATGACAAGAAATGTTTTGAAAAAATATATGTAATAAGCAAGTACGACATCCGCCCGAGAGGCATCGACAGCGTATTATCCTTTTATCCCGTTATATGATCTTTGGTCTCACATGTTGTTATTACTCACATGTTACATGCTCCATCATATTATTTTCATGGCTTACATACTCGGTACAATCGCTTCGTACCGACCCGCTTTTCAAATCGCGTCTCATGCCACGCGAGGTAGACGGAGTCGACGGGCTCGACTCTAGAGCTTTTTCGGTAGGTACATTGGAAGACGCTCCGGTTGTTCTGAGCTTCTATTTTGGGTACCGTTTTTGTGTATATATTTGGACACAAAGAAAGTGGGTTACTTGTAATTATATATGTATCGTGTTTAGAGGCTCGTAGACGGATATGTACGGGTTAGATGTTCAAGCCTAGTTGTCTTTTGTCGCCGAGTAATATGTTAGCATAGTTGATTATCACTACTCGTGTACATGTATGCTATTATCGAGGTTGCTAATGAAAACAAATGCTAGTGTTCATACGGCCCACTTAGTAATAAGAATAAGACGTATGACAGTGGGGTGCCCTCCCGGAGTATCGGGTACTCGTCGCTGCCCCTAGTTGGGTCGTGACAATATCTTCACGTGTATAAGGAGTTATGGGATGCATAAACTATATAAATTCAAGTTCAGCAAGTCTACTTTCCAAATCAACAAACCGTTCATCAATCGGAGCTCTGTACAAAAAGTTACGTGCTTTTTAATAAAACACTACAAGCAGCTCCCAATTTTCTAAGTGTTGGCCCAAAACCTCCAAAAATTTTCTAAGTGTTTGGCCAAGGTTTGTTCACTTCTTCTTCTTCTTATTTCTTTGATTCTCTAAGCTAATTAACAACTAGTAATTGTTCCTACTTAGTTGTTAATTAGTTCTTGAGTCCCATTTCTTTCGTACCAATTCTTTCAAGCTTTATTCGTTTTAACTTTGTTTTTACATATCACTCCTGACAACATCTCCTTTTTCCACTCTAGAGTTGTCACTTTTCTCTCCCTCACTCCTCTCAATCTTTTCTCTCTCAATTTTGGGGGAGTTGGGGTAAGTGCTAAGGATTCCTTTAGAAGGATTGGGTGAACCCTTCACTTCTAACTTCTATTTTGCTCCACAAGGAGTGGCTTTCTCTTCTTTCATTTGTTGCTCCTTGCGTAAGCGTTCCCTCATAAGGTGGAAATGCTCTCCTATTACTTTGAGTTCTTTTGCTATCCTTTCCAATCGTGAAGGTGAAAATGCTCTGATACCAAATGATAAGATCCGGCTTGTGAAAGACACGGATTCAAGCAACAAAAAATTCTTAAAGACCTAATTGCAAGTTCATCAAAAACCTTCAAGTCAACAATGATGATTTGCCCAAACTTCCCCCAAACACTTTGAAATTGTAGATCTAGGTAGATTTGACCTCTAGGAACTCAATTCTTCACTCAATTTCACTCAAATCAAACAAACAAAACCAATTTTCAATTTTTTTTGGGAATTTTTAGATTTTTCAATTTTTTTTGGGAATTTTTAACTTTTTTTTTAGATCTTCAAAATAAGATGAACTTAGGATTAAGAATTGTAGGAACAATCCTTTAGCCTAACCTCTGATACCAAATGATACGATTTGGCTTAGGAGAAACCCGAAATCAAACAACAAATGCAGAAACTAAAGATAGTAAGAAATCAATAGATGACAATCAAGAAATAGGAGATGAGAGTAGAAGAAAGAAAGGATTAAAATAACTAATTGATGTGATTAATCAACATAGGACTTGATACCTACACCTATCAATCAACAAACAAATACATGAATTAATTCAAGGGAGAAAGGATACTCAAACTCATACATGGACATCTAATCCAAGATTATCCAAGAGGGTTCAAGGCAAAGAGTTAAGGGAATCCACCCTAACACTAGCTAACCTAGCTAACCTAACTCCATACAAGGAGAGCTACTCTCAAAAGAGTTTCTTCAACATTCAATTCATCAAACGTCCCTAATGAAATGACAAGTCTAGTATTTATACTAACTAAGCTAAGAAGACTACTAACGCTATTACAATAATACCCTTAATGAGATAAGGGCCTTGTTTGGGTGGCCTTCTCAATGGATGATGGCTTGGCTTTTAAGACTAGCCTTTTTGCATAACTAACCACCATTTGCATAACTAAACACCACCTTCCAAGCTATCTCCCATAGCTTGATTTCCTTCACATATGGGTCTTCAATGGCCTCCAAAGGCTCTATCTCTATCATCAACGAGTGTGTAGTATGAAGATACACACTTGAACCCTGTTGAAGCACCTCAAATATGGTGGATGTGCTCCATCGAGCATCATTGGTCTGAGGACGAGCTTCACCACGAATCCTAGCACTCATAATTGTTATGGTTCGCTTTTACACGGGTTAAGTCATAAAAGTTACGACGAGATTCTTTGGTGCTCTAAATGGATTTAGTATATTTTAGAGTCGCCACCTAATTTATTTAGAGGGAAAACTAGAAAAAACGAGTAAAAAAAATTTCAAGCAAGAGAGAAATCTTTTGGTACTAAAGTTCTAGGTAAGGGTTCTGGTGATCCCCTAGGGAAGATTTTACACACCCTAGTATTAAAGATCCATAGAATACGGTTAACCTACAAGCTTCAATGTGTGATTAATATGATTATTTGCTTTAAAGTGTTTAATTTTCCGCAAAGTGTCATTCATTTGTATCATAAACTCAAGAAAAAATTTGGCAAAAATTCCCCTTAGAAAAGGGGTTTTTGGGTTTAAAAATCTGCATAAGTGTTCAACTCACTTTATTATCGGACTAGGACACACCAGGGATTTCTCCCAAGTAGAGCTGCTACTATTCTAGTCCTAATAAAATGGGTTTAGTTCTTATGGGTTTTATTATATATGTATAGGAAAATATGGAGTATATCTCCTTTTATACATACATACATACATACATACATACATACATACATACATATATACATACATATATACATACATACATACATACATATATATATATATACATACATACATATATATATACATATACATATATACATATATACATATATACATATATACATATATATATATATATATATATATATATATATATATATATATATATACATATATATATACATATATATACATATATATATACATATATATACATATATATATATATATATATACATATATATACATATATATATACATATATATATATATATATACATATACATATATATATAATGAAAGTTTTGTTTAAGTCCAATATCATTCACTTTGAAGCCCATTTAAGTCAACCTCATTCTAGTCCAAAGCCATCTTTCCTTAAAATGGTCCAAGCATATTTCTCTTTATTTCAGTCCATATGGTTTTGGGCCTATAGCCCACGAAAGTCAAAATGTTTGAGTCAAAGAATCTATTTTCATCCAAAAATCCCGAGTTTTTCATTTCCCAATTCCCAGAATTCGCTCAAGTGTTGAAAAAAATGTTTCAAGATAGATTTGTCATTTGAAATAGTTCCTAAGCCACATTATCCATCTTTCGTCCAAATTCATTTTCTTTTTGGTCTCAATAAACAATTTTTGTTATGACAGTGGGCTTGAGGCCCCAAAATAAACTTTCAGATTTCTTGTTAAAGGGAGGAGGGCAAAAACTTAACTGCTACTTAATTTTTTTCCAAAAAACAAAAGTCATTGGTTTACCCGAAAACATCGAATCAATTTTTTTAACCTTTAGCAAAATCATATTAAGTACCAATCTTTACCATGCAAGGTTTTGAATGAAACAAGTTTGAAAAAAGAAGTGTTTTGTGCGACTTTTCTAAGATACTAAACGTTCTCCTAAGTTCTACATCCACATAGGTTCCAATATTTACAAGTATTTACAATAACATACCCATGTGACATATAAATGTAAAGTAAGGGAGAAAGGAAGAGAATTGAGCTGGTGGGTCTACCAAGCCCACCAGTGTCCATTTTTACCCATGGATGGGCCTTTAAAATAATTTAGCTTCCCTTTCCATTCTTTTAGAGAACTCGATCAAAAGGAGTGTTGGGCCATTGGCCTAATGATTTTTATGCAGTAGGAACCCCCCCCCCCCCCCCGAATCGTAGGATTTTCATGCAAGCAAAGAGGAGAGAAACATAAATTAGAAAATACCCGAAATATTCTAAGTACAAGGATATATGACATATTAATGTATTAAAAATGAAGTGATTATCACTTTGGGCAAAATATCTAGACAGGCAGAATACATATTAATACTTATGAACTAAAGTAAAAAGTCGAATTCATGATTCAAAGACTTATAAGCCCAGCAACACAAGGCCCACGCGTAATTATCAGGAGAATGAGAAAAACAAGAAACAAAGCCCAAATGCATAAGTGACATGAAATAGATCCCAAGATTCATTCATAGAATAAGTACATATTTTTTCTTCCATCTGATATACCATTGCTATACACAACTATAGGGATGCCCAAACAGCACCAAAAGGAAAGCTTTCACTTTCTTGATCCTAATGTCACACAATATCTAAGGGATTTCATGAATCCCAGGCATGGTAGACATTAGGGAAAGCTTTAAGCTTAATCCCCAAGTGCTAACTTGCTTCCCTATGTTTGTACTACACCCAATGATATACAAGAGAAAGGATATGTGCATGCATAGTTATACCAGGCCAGAACTGATTTAAAGGTCATAGTTAATAGGATGGTAAAGTCCTAAGACCAAGTTCACAAACAAACAAACTCAACTGAGTCCTAAAAGAGGTAAGGAAAGAAGGAAGGGAAAGAGATGAAGACATGGACTTCAGTTAGCAGAATAAATCAACAAGTAGTAAGTAGAAAACTATCATGTGAAGTCAATAAACCCAAAGAAGCACCAAGTCTCGAGTCATGTTTGTAAGCATAAGCAGTACTTAGCAGTAGATCACAGAATTTCAGAACACTAAAACTTATATGACTTAAAAAGACTCATTCTACCTTCTTTTTTAAAAGGTCTATTCCTCTTTTAGTTAGCATCCTTAATACGGCAGTGATTTCATCAATCCGTGTTCAAATAAAGAGACCAACTTAAGACCTTCAAAATACCATATCTTTTTTTTTTTTTTTTAAAAAAAGCAATTAACTAATACACTGGATCATTCAAAAGGAAGAGGTGGCAGAAATGCCCCTTCCCTAGTCCATTTTAAGAAGTTCCAATTTTAAAGAGTAGTATAAAAATCCCCACATTATGGGATTAAACCGGGTATGTTGTTGTTGTACAAAAATGTACCACCCACAGACTGCCATAGCCTAGATGTCACATTCAACAGATTGCAGAGTCCAAAAGGTAAACATACTTCCAGTTTTGAAAATAAGTAATGTATGATACAGTCTAGACTAATCCTTTCCATAAATAGGTTTTAGAAGACACAAGAAAACATAAGACTTGCCTCAAGCCACTTCATCACAACCACTTATACAATGTACTAATTTTTACCAAAAGGAAGACAGATATGAACTTGGCAAGAAACAACTAAACCAGTAGGCCTAACAACAGATAAAACCATCTTTAAATCACATAGTAGCAGGTCGGTTCGTGATATGCGGTGCTCGGTAGTCAGCTCCGAGTACTCGTCATGGCCCCTAGTCGGGTCGTGACACAAAGGCTAAGGGTTTGGTAGCCGTCCAGTCGACATAAGTTTTGAATTCTCCGGGATGTTCCACAAATCCGCCCGGGCTTCCGAACCTTCTGTACAACTCTCTAAAGGGTATAGTGGGTCCATGAGCCCCGTTGGAGTAATTTAGGTAAAGCATTTTGCAAATATGGGAGTAGGCAGGTTTTTCTGGGATCAAAGCATTTTGGTAGGGTTTCTTTCTTCTTTTCAACCCCGAGCCCACACTAGTTAACACATCCCTAAGCTCCTCCAGTGTTGGCGTCATCTCAATGTCATCCCCAAATCTGAAAACCATCCGATCTCTAACGTAATTCAGAGATTACTTCTATCAAACCCTTACAACCTGTCATAGTCATGATAGATGTCAAATTTCCTAAATGACATGAGAACCCTCTTTTCTCT
>NW_026723814.1:0-5719 GCF_029784015.1 Lycium ferocissimum
CCCCCGCCTCGATAACATATCAAATAGAACTTTAGAAATCTAGATACGTATCAAAACCATATGCAAAAAAACCCCCTTTGGGACAACGTAAAAGTAACCCCCGGGGGTTAAGACGATAGTCACATTAAGTTCTTTCGAAAAAGTCGTGACCGAACATAGAAAAGTCTCGGAGGCCGACGGACAACTATAAAACCCATCGATGCCCGCCTATGAAGGTTGGAATGTTATTCGTTATAGAATCTCCTACGAATGTTTCAAGTGATCAGAGCCCATACATGAAAGTTACGGTTTGAAATTCGGGAACCCCTTTTAGAACAAAATTCTTTATGCAACATTTATTATCCATCATACAAAAGACATAAGAACCATAATACGACTATATTAAGAATTTAACATTAAGAGGTGAATAAAAATCGTAGACATGCTCGGATCGTAAGAATAGAGTTACCCGAGCTCGTATCTGCCTACTTAAAACTAAGACATGCCAAAAGAAAGAAAGGTTAGGCTTTACATACCTCGTCCGCTTCCTAAGCTAATCCAAACTCAAATCTCGGTTTCCCCAAAATCTACAATAACGTCATTAGATACTAACATTAGTTACGGTACTTTATCTACAAAAAGGGGGCGCATTTCCCATAAATCCATGACCCCGAAATTCATCTGGGAATCATCAACAACAATACCAACAACCATACTAACAACATCAACCATTAATTCGAAACGCATTCTAACGTTAGTAACCTCTTTTCTACGTACTTGGCAATATTCCATTTGTATTCAATTCCACTACATACTTTCAAGCTAACATCACGCTCCATGTTCAGCACTAATCGAGATCATTCAAACAAAATTCAAGACATTTCAAACAATCCGCACAATATTCAAAACAATCCAACCATTACACCACTCCCCCCGAAAACTTCCAAATGCAATAAGAACAACAACAAAATTTCTTTCTTCCAAATTCATGAACTACACCAACAATCCCACGTTAATAACATTATTCTCATGAATACAAGAAACTACATTAAAAATTCTATTAGCTTCTATCACAAGCCATAAACGACTATAACTTCACTTGAATCATTAAACCTTCATTTTCCCTCATAGAATCCTACCAATAACAACAAACATGCTAAATACAATTAATTCATTACTCTTACAAACACCACACACGGCTACAACGACACACACGACCAGCACCCAACACTTATGATTTCATGAATTTCATTCATTTCTACATACTACAACATGCCAAACCATCCATAACATATAAAAAAAGGAGATTAAACCTTCCCTTGCTTGACTTCTCAACTTGGCTATGGTTTGGTTGAACTAATACTGTTCTTGCTACTCCAAAACCACTCCATTTTTTATATCCCTTTTAAGGGTTAAAGTTTGAAAAAAATTTTTTTTTGCCCAAATTTTTTCGGGCTTGCTGGAAAACTTGGGAAGGCTTCTCTTTTTTTTTTCCCAAGTTTCTATAATGTTCAAAGGGGTGCAAAAGATGAAGAGATTAATTAGTCATTTTTTGTGTACATATATTAAGCTTCCGGGGGGGTTGGCCCCCCCCATAGGCCGGCCACTTCCCTTATGTTTAATTTGCCAACTTTTATAATTAACCCCCCAAATTTTTTCTTAATTTTCCCATCCCAATAAAATCCAAAAACTTATCCCTTTAAACAAAATCGTGGTTAAAAGTCCATCCGTACCCCGGAATAGTCTTGTCCTTAACCTATCGCTTGCTGGATTGTCCCATGTAAAAAATACGGGATATAACATATTTGACGATACTTTCCTTCTAAAAAATCGACCCGTTTCCCAAACCCCCATTGTCTAACCAAATCCTTTTCTTTTCCGTCGCCCCCCCAAAAAAAATTGATTCGGCGTTCTTCCTCCAACAAACAAGAGATCTTGGGGGAAATTCCATGAAATTTGGATTTTTTGTAAAAAAACCCCCCTTTGTTTCTCGAGAAGAGAAAAACATGTCAACCATTTGATTGAATAGTTGCCCCGGCCCCTTGTTTTTTAAAAAACCCTCCCCTTGTTTTTTTTCACAAAAAGGACATAGAAAGAAATCCTGCACTAAGATTTCGAATAGGGTCCCAAATCGTTGATTTTTTTTGCTCTTCCTGGAAAAAAACGATCAAAAATTCCCAATCTGGCCCTTGTGGATCGGATCATCCATATAATATAAAAAAAAAACCGGATATTTGAGATATTTTTTTTGAATAAGATCTCAATTCAGAAATTTTCTTAGATATCTTACAACTGAACCCCTTTTTTCGATCCGTTCCCCCACAAACCGGTTAGATTGGGCATGCACACTTTTTAGTTTTTGGGAGAACTCAAGCACTTTTTTGATTGGGAAACAACTCTTGAGATCTTTTTTCCCTTTTGGGAAGAAGGGGAAGAAACAATCAACCTATTGATTTTGGAAAGGGCCTTTTTTCAGTTTTTTTCCTCCCATGGAATTCATAGGTATGGGAAGACGCCCATCAAATAGATTTTTTTTCTTTCGACCATATTTGATTTTTAAAACGATAAAAAGGGACCTACTACAAATAGTATTACACCCGATGGAAATATCGATTGTTTTAACCCCCTTAATTTCGGAAAGAGGATCTCAATTGGGGTCAAAGAGTTTAGAAAACGTTCTTGGTAAAAAAAAATGTGAATGAAGGATCTCAAAATTGAATTGGGTCCATGAATCTAAGAAATGGGAAATTCTTGATCCTCTCAATTCGAAAATGGGAAATTTTTAAAGATGTCCTCTTGATTCCCCCAAATTTCATTGATTTTTTAAATTGCATTGATTTCTCCTAAAGATTTCATTTTAATTAAATTTGGTTATTCCCCTTTTGAGGATCCCCGCTAAGCATCCATGGCTAAAGGTTAAAAGCGCCCACCCAATTGGCGAATTCGTAGGGTTAAATTTCCACGGGGCCTTATGGACCCTCAATAAGTCTATTGGGAATTGGTTTGTATCAATGGAATCTCTCTCCATACATAACAAATTGATGTGGTATATTCATATCATAAATATGAACGGGAAGAACTATTTCTTATTGAGACTATAACTCATGGGAAGAAAATCGATTTAATAATCAAATATCGTTTAGGACAAAAATTTTTGGGTTTTTGGGAAAAAACAATATACTTCTAATGTCGAATCACATCAACTAGGACAAAAAAAAGCATTGGGTCGAACTTTTCTTTGGTGTCAAGGTAATAGCTATGAATAGTCATCGGCGAGAAAAGTGAAGAAGGGATTTGGGGCTACAAAGAACGGGCATATGATCATTACCTTACCGGGGTTTTTCTATTCCACTTGAAAGAAAAGAACTTAAATAAAAATACTTAATAGCATGGCGATATATTTATACAAAACTTCTCCCAAAGGGACAAGCAATGGAACCGTAGCTGTGAAATCCAATCCCTGAAATAATTTGATCTATGGACACTTTGGGTAAAGGTCATAATGCCGGGGGGGGAAACATTCCGGAAAGGGAAAGGGGGGAAAGGCCCTACATCTATCCATAAAATTGATTTTAAAAGAAAAAGACATATGGTAGAATGTAACCATAGAATACGACCCCCAAACAAAATAAACATTTTTTTCCTTTTAGGGGATGGTAAAGAGAAAATTTTACTCCGGAAGGCTATAATTGGAGATACCTTGTTTCGGGACGGTTCCATAAAAAGGGGAAAAGCCCCACCTTTGAGTGCGATTTGAACTATTGATTTACGTAATTGGAAATAACCAATTAGGTTAACGATGAAAACCCAGAAATCGATGTTTTTATCCCCCCCCAAAAAAAACGGAGCAAGTGATTGAGTTGTAGTTCCTCATATAAAATTATTGACTCTGGATATAGTAATATGGAGAAGACAAAAGTAAGACCCAAAAAGGAAGCGCCCTTTTTCCAAAGAGGAGGAGGGTTATTACATTTCTTTAGGTCGGAGGAGAAGAAAGTTAAACAAGAAATTTAAAGATTCCCCCCGGGGAAAAATGAGAGTTCCACGTTACCCATAATAGGGGGGATCGACAAATTTCAAATATTCGGTCAAGCTACTGGAAAAAATAAGGGATACGGGGAAGGGGAAAAACCGGATGTGAAGATCATAAATGAGTGATTCGAACACCCATTCTCAGCAAAATAGCTCTTTTCATCATTTCTTCGCATGTACCGGGCATTCAAGTAATGCCCTTTTTGATTTCCCCTATTTCTTTGTTTTATAAAGTCTTCCCAAAAAAAAACGATCTCTCTAACGCTAAATGGTTGTGAGTTCTGTTCTCATCATCTTTGGTAAAATCAAGTCCACCGTAAAGACATTCTAAATGCCCCCGTAGTTTTTAGCGGAAAACCCCCAATTTAGGTTTAATAGTACATCCCAACAAGGGACGACCAACTTGTTCAATTTTCTCTTTAATTTGGTTTCCTAGGGGGACCTTGGAAAGTTTTAACTGCGTAGGATTGGATTTTCCCCGGACGTGGGCCCGGGGGGGGTTTAAACCCCAAAAACATTACCTACAATGGAAGTAAACATGTTGGTAAAAAACCCTTTTTAAAAAGGTCAAAGAGTAAGCTACAAAAACAAATTTGATTTTTTCTCCAACAACACGCTCGATGGGTGCTCGCCTTTGTAACGATCAAGGCTAGTAAGTCCATCGGTCCAACGGGTTGTCCATGATGAAGATTCCCCGTCCGCGGGGCCTTTCTTTAGGTGGAACCCGGGTTAGGAGTTACTTGGGAAACGTTCAAGGACCCCTTTGGCTAGTATAAAAAGTCAATTTTTACCTTTAACACCACAATCCCAAAACTTGCTTTAGTCTCTATTTGTGGTGACATAAATCCCTCCCTACAACTCTTGAATAAAAATTCTCACAACAAAAGGTCTATGACACGAACCCCCGTTAATGAAACTTTTCACGGGGAAACTTTCAAAAAAATTTTCCCAAAAATACTAATATTATCAACTAATCGAATGGTTGTTTTAACCCTGGGATTTGATTTGCCCAAAAACATCATTATTGTATACTCTTTCATATATATAGCGCAACCCCAATTTTTTTTTTTTTGTTTTTTTTTTTTTTTTTTAAATGGGAAAAACCTAACAACCTAAATAAAGAACTTCCCCTTGATAGTGGTATATGTTGTATATGTAAATCCTAGATGTGAAAAATATGGAATTTTCATGATCTATGAATCTATGAAAGGTATAAAAAAGAAAAAAAAAACACAAAAAAAAAATAGCCTGGGATAAATCGATATCGAAATTGAAATAAAAAAAAAAATAAGAAGAGGAGCCAATTAGATACAAATAATGAATCGTAATAGAAATAAAAAAAAAAGTTAGTTAATTCCATAGAATAGATAATACGGAGGGATTGTCTATAAGAAGACAAATGAAAGACTTTCTCAAAATTATGATTCATCCACTTGAGATTTTTTAAAAGAAAATAGGTTGGGTGACTTGCAAACACTCGCTCATTGAATAAATAAACAATTAATTGGTTCAATTTCAATTGCATGGTGCCAACAAAATCGAGGCTAATTCCCTTTTTTTAATTAACCGATCCCCGGTAGGGACATTTTTTTTAATTCGATAATTTTTTAAAAAAAATTTTGACAATTTTTTTTATTTTTTATTATGAGAATCAATCCTACCCGGTTCGGGGTTTCCACGCTTGAAAAAAAAAGGGCGTGTGTCAAAA
>NW_026723815.1:0-5983 GCF_029784015.1 Lycium ferocissimum
ATTTTTTTTCTTTAGCTATTCCGAATTATGCCGAATCTCGCCCAGTAAATTGGTCATATTTACCAAAACTCTTATTGGGTTCGAGAGTTAAATTTTAAGGGAAAAACACTTTCCCCAAAATTTGGGCCCCTTCCCTTTTGTAAATATACCATCCTTGACATTCAACGGAAAATTTAAAACCAAAAAAACCCGGGGAATTAAAACCCCGGCCAAACTATCAACAACAATACCAATAAGGGCCTTAAAATTTCCCAATAACCAACTCAAAATATATCCTAAAAATTTTCCCATCAACATATTATTTTCCCCTCAAGACCTTCCAACCCAAGGGTTAAAAACATTATAATCCATATGTCGACAACACCACACTAACAACAGTATTTTCCCATGCATCCCCTAAAATAATACCCCCTTTTTAATGAACCTTTAAAACAAGTCTCCCATAACTACCTTTTTAAAAAATTTTTAAGTTCTTATTAATCTTATAAATTTTCCACAAACAACAACCAACATACTAATAAAATTAACTCTTTTTCCCCCACACTACACTATATTACCGGCCACACCCAAAATAATTTCCACTTCCCCAAAATCATTCAACCTCCTTTTAAACCCTAATATTCATTAACCCAAAACAACCAAACATTCAAAAAAAAAAATAAAAGCATGATTCAATCCCACATGGCATGCCGGACCCCCTATTTTTTTGTGCTTCATAACTTTATCCTTTTTTCTTTCCCTTTTAAACATCTACAACCTCCTAACAAAAAAAGGGAAAAGGTAATTTTTTCTTTTCCTTGGGATTCTTCACTTAACTTGAACCAACTCCTATGAATATGTGTTTCTCTTTTTCCCAAAAACCACTCCACCTTGCTGGGGGCCCCTTTAATTTAGAAAAATAATTTTTGGAGAAATTTTTCCCAAAGGTTTTTTTGTTTTCCCCTTTTATGGGAATTTTTGAAGGGTTGTTTTTTTCCTTCTTTTTTTTTTTTTTTTGTTCTTGAATTCTCTAATGAATTATGGAAAAAAGATGACTTTATTCTATAAGTCTTCCACAAATTTTCTTCTTTTTTTTAATAGGCCCCTCAATTTTAGCCTTTTCCTTTTTTTTCCCTTTTAAATTCTCCTCCTTTTTCTTGTTTTTTTCTGAGTTGAATGGGATGACTTGGTCATCTTTTTAATTTGACTCCCCTTAAAAACCCAAATGGGCTTAAATCCCCCGAAGTGGATGGGCCCAAAAATGGCCCAATGACCAAAAAACCCTTTGTTTTTGTGTGTCCCCTTTTCATACAAATTTTTTTTCCAACTTTCCAAATTTGTCCTTCTTTCTCCTTTCCCCCCCGAGTCTATTCGAATTTCCCTTTTTTGCCCTTTACCTTTTCTCAATAATTCCCTTCAATTCTTCCAAAACCATTCACATACCCATCAAATTGAAAATGTGGCCTTGCTTGTCGTCCCCCCGCGATTTCTCGGAATTTCCGAATGCGCAAAAAGCGGGATATAACAAAATTAAGTATTTTTTGAGATCCCCCCCTTTAGGGGGCAAAAAACCCCCGGCGGGGCCCATAAAACCCCCGGGCCCAAAAGGCCAAAAAGGGGGGAAAACCCACTAGTGGGCGGCCTGAGATTATCCCCCACTGGGGGTGCCCGGCGCGGCAGGGGATGCTTTTTATTCGGGTTATTACCCCCCTTAGGGCCCCGGCAAAATATAGAGTATGTACATATGATATGATGATGATGGGGAGTAAGAAACATATATATATATGATCTTTTTATGATTCACCCCCGTTGCCCGTTTTTTTATGCCTCCCCGTTTATGATTCCTTGTTGATGTTTCACATCCTGCCAAAAACGTACGACGCCCTTTTCTTCGGACCCCGTGTTCTCCCAAAGCCCGGGGGGTGATACAATCCATAGGAGCTGCGTGCCGGAGAGCATTAACCGGTGCTACGGAATCTATTCTTTTGGTACATATGTTTGTATATTCCTATTTTGGGCATGACGGTCTGTCCGTCCGGATGTCTAGTATTTCGATGAGAGCTCGTAAATCCTTGATGTGGGTAGTACAGTCCAGTGGCAACCCCATGTATATGCATGTATATATTATTTTGATAGTAGGAAAGACTTATGTTTATAAAAGTTAATGTATTTCGAAGAAATGACGGTTTATGATTATGAGCATATAGTATGAATATACTTGAGATAGCGAGGCAAGTGAGTGGTGTTCAGTGGTTAGCCCCGGATACCCGTCGCGGCCCGTAGCTCGGGTCGTGACAATCGTCATATCATGTATGCATAAATGTATAAGCTGCCCGACCATATAGGTACGGTGGGATAATCAATAACATTAGCATTAGCATTGCTTTGCGTCCAGTCGCGCTCGCGTCCCGGGGTATCATCTCGTACGCCGCCCACTACAGGTTCGCCCATGCCATTTGGCCATGGTGGATCTGACACCGCCTTAGCGGTATTTGCCCGGCCATAAGGCGCGGTTTGATATGCGTCGTATGCTCATTATATCATGTTCGTCATAGTATACTCGTCATAATATGCTTATCATAATATACTTATAGCCATACATGCACAAAGACTCATAGATAATCATACTTTATCGGGGTGACGTAAGGTCGTGGACCCCCGATGTCATTATGAAGCATTCGTAAGTATTCTGCCTCACCTTGAAGGAACAAGCATAAGGTGAGTGTATACGATGATCAACATCGATAGATTGTGTATAGCATCATTAGCTTCTTAGGAGCATCATATCATAGATTATAGCATCTCTAGACTTTAGCTTACTATCATCAGCATCGTATTCATCTCATATCTCTTATCTCGTATAGCTATTCATGAGCGAGGACTTTTAACTTTCTTAGACATAGGAATCTCATAGGGGAGGAGGAAACGCATACATAGGATTCATGCCTTAGAAAGAAAGGATTAGCCTCACATACCTTTGTCGCTCAACTATTCTATCGCCGCTTGCTCAAGCCCTTAATGCTCACGTCTTGACCTTTCAAGAGTTCGTAACGTCATTAGCTAGGCAATTACAAGAACGTGCCTCTTAAGGCTAAAGAAAATTGGGCAGCGTTTCCTTTGTTTATACTAATTTCCGCCAATTTCTATATCAATTCCCAACATTCATAACAATAATCACAATATCGCTAGCAACAATCGTCATCCATTCACATTATTCACATTTCACAATTCTACGCCAATTCTCCAAAATCATGACCAAAGTCCATTGTCACATTCTTTCACATACGATACTCATTTCATGTTCTAAATATCATTTATAACGTATTTATAACCTCAGCACATCCTTTTTCATGATTCATGCCAACTACTATTCCACAATGACATTATTCTCCCATTTATAACCCATTTTCTATACTCTTCTACAATCCATGTGTTTCAACTTATTAATACTTCAAACAATATGAAGAGGTCATGAAACTCACCTTAGATGATGGAGGAATAAGCCTTGAATGATATTACACTTCTTGCACCAAAACCCTATTTCATCTCTCTTGGGTTTTCTTGATTTGGATAACTTTTAATGGGTTTCATACACTTGATTCTCTTCAATTCTTGCTGTTGATCTTTGATTTCTATTGTTTTCTTGTGATTGAAGTGTATGGAATATTCTAGAGAGGTCTTGAGGTGTAGAGGTGTGGGAGTGAAAATGAAAATGAAATGAAAAGAGGTCCCTTATATTAATTCATCTTCAGCCCCGACCAAGATATACGGACCAACATACGGTCCGTATGTTTTCTACTGGCCGTATGTTTGGCCGTAGATCTGGTCCAGTGAGTTATGATATTCTGAGCTGGATCTACGGTTGGACATAGGTCCATACTTTTTATACGGCCAGTATGTCTGGCCATAGGTTTGTCCAATTTTCCGAGAATTGTTTCGTTGACTTGTTTGATCTCCGATCCTTATGGAACCTTCTTAACACTTGTTTAACACCTCAATACCAATCTAAGGGACATTATAACTCTTCCTAAAGGTGTCATTAAAACATCATTAACTCAATACTCGATATTCTTATTCGATACCCAACATATGGCTTGCTCCCCTTAACAACTTTCCTTCACTAACTCGAATGTCTTTGGAAATCTTAATTAAGGCCATCACATACTATTTCTTACTTATCCAACCCTCGTATACATCATAACCCTGTTTAGTCTATTCACTGTAGGCTAAGGGAGAATTTCCAAGGTGTAACATTCTTCCCCCCTTTTTGGAACATTAAAATTATCGAATGTTAAATCGTTAGAATTCTCAAAAAATTTCGCCTGAGTTTTTCCCTATAATATGGCACTACCATCTGTCTGCAAAAACCCATAATATCATTGCCTCACAGTGGCCACAACACAATAACAATATAAACGGCCACACATGACCCATGTGCATAAAAGAAAAACATACATACCTTATCATTTTGACGTGCTTCATTGATCTCGAAATGGAATAAATGCCGATATGTAGATTTCATCTTCTCTTCCGCTTCCCAAGTCATTTCTTGACCGTTATTTCGCCATAAGACTTTGCTTGAAGCTGTTACCTTATTTTAAAGCCTTCGTACTTGCACATCTAAAATGGCAATAGGCACTTCTTCATGGGCTAGCTTTTACGTAACCCGAACATCATCGATTTGGCACGATCCTTGTGGGATCTCCAACACATTTGCGGAGCATTGAAACATGGAATATCGGATGAACTAATTCAAGCTCAAGGAAAGTCTAATTCATATGCTACTCGACCCACCTTGTGGATGATTTGTAAGGTCCAATATCGAGGATTCAATTTCCCTTTCTTACCAAATCTCATTACCCCTTCATTGGTGATACTTTCAAGAACACCCAACATTGACTTGAAATTCTAGATCTCGCCGACTCGTTGTCCGCGTAAGACTTTTGGCGACTTTGGTAGTCAATAATCGGTCTCGGATCATTTTGATTTTTGCTACTTGCTTGTTGAATCAACTCGGGGCCTATTAACTATGCTTCTCCGACATCAAATCATCTAATTGGAGATCTCTCGCACTTCCTTCCATACAATGGCTCATACGGAGCCATTTGTATACCGAAATGATAACTATTATTGTAGGTAAATTCAATTAGGGTGTTGGTCATCCCAACCACCACCAAAATCTGAAAACACATGCTCTTAGCATATCCTCCAAGGCTTAAATTATAGTACGCCGGCTTGTCCATGATTCTGGACGGAATGCGTCTAAGCTCTTACTGAAAGTACCTGGACCTTCTTGAAAGGATCTCGAACTTAGCCGTAAACCGTCCTCACATGCAAAATAATAGATATCGAATACCATGAAGCCTCACAATTTCCTTGATATACAACCTCGCATAATCTTCTGCTACGTAATTCCTCGACCGGAAGAAAATGTGTTTGCTTTTGTCAATCTATCCACAATCACCATAAAGAATCATACTTGCCTCGGAACGGAGCAATCCTATAATAAAATCCATGTTGATCACTTTCCCATTTCCATGAGAATTTCCATCACTTGCAATAATCCTCACCGCTTTTGATGTTCTATCTTCAATTGCTGGCAATTTGGACATTGGGCTACAAATTCGGCTATATCTCTCTTTCATGCCATCCCACCAATACATCGTTTAAGATCATGAAACATCTTCGTAGGCTTCCTGGATGAATAGAATATCAGAATAGTGAGCTTCTTCCAAAATGTCGATTAAGTCCCCTCGGCATCCGGAACCACATGTATCCTATGCAGGGTACGAGAACCCCATCTCCGCCGAGACTTCAAATGGTGACTTTTCTTTTGGGGCTTGTACACTCTTTTATAATTCTTTAATTTGGGATCCTCGTATCGGCGCTCTTTTATTTCCGTGTCCAAGGATGGAAACAGCCAAGTTAAGCACATTAACTCTGTAGACGTCTCGATTCCATTAAACGAACTCCCAAGCTAGCCGGTGGTCACGAACTTAACCCC
>NW_026723816.1:0-6131 GCF_029784015.1 Lycium ferocissimum
CGTATCATTGTACATGCCTTACATACTCAGTACATTGTTCGTACTAACGTCCTTTTCTTTTTGGACGTTGTGTCCATGCTCACAGGTAGACAGGGAGACGGTGCAGACACTTAGGACCTTGTTCAGCGAGTTTGCAAGAGCGCTCCACTACTCTGGAGTCGCCATTTCTTGGTATACTCTTTTGTGCACCTGTTGTGTCACGACCCAACCCCGTAGGCCATGACTAGTGCCCGAGCTGGGCACTCGTACATACCTGCTAACTATAATCAGCATACGAATAACTTAAGCATAAACAAAAGTCGGACGTCATCTCAGCCTGCCACATACAAACATATATATACTGCACAGCAGCCGGCAAGGCTGTCGTAATATACACAATACATCCGAACATATACACACGCAGCCGACAAGGCTACCACGGCGAACGGGACCGCCCAAAACATAAATCACACAGACATAGCCGTACCGTAACTAACCACAACCCACATATGTGTCTACAGACCTCTAAGAGGAATAACAGAATCATATGACGGGACAGGGCCCCGCCGTACCCCTGAATAAACATACATATATACAACGGAGGAATCTGTACCAAAATATGGGCTCCGGACAAGGGAGCGCTCCAAAACGGAGAATCGGTATCCTAGACTGGCGGGTCACCAAATCGATCGTCTGTACCTGCGGGCATAAAATGTAGCCCCCGAAGAAAGGGGGTCAGTACGGAATATGTACTGAGCATGTAAAGCATAGAACACAGTAAACAGAATCATGCTGAGGTGAGAAGTATAGAAAAATTAGTACAGTAACCAGAAAACCACGAGGCTTGCCTTTGAACACAAATCATGCATATCAAGATCATATCCAATTTATCAAGGGACTTAGAAACATAGGCAAATCATCATCATATACATATGCATATATTTAGCGTGTCCCGGCCCTATAGTAAGGGACTCGGTGATTAAGATCATCATATAATGTCATCATATATACATATATATACAGTACCCGGCCCTCTAGTGAGGGGCTCGGTGAAATGATCATATACATACCGTACCCGGCCCTCTAGTGAGGGACTCGGTGAATAACGTACCCGGCCCTTTCGGGACTCGGTGGGGAGATCCTGTCTCCATCATGTACATATATAAGGGGATCCTGTCCCCGGCGCCATCATCATATCATCATATACCGTACCCGGCCCTCTAATGAGGGACTCGGTGAACAATACAATAGACTGTGCACGAATACATACCCGGCCCGGGACTCGGTGAAAGATGTACCAACAACTCGCACGAGCAGAGTAGTGCGAAACCATATGCATATAAATCATCATCACCGACTCACAGAATGATCAAAACGAACCCTCATTTAAAAGCCAAACAATAGTCAATCAAGTTTCCTCCAAAGGTCACTCGGGAACATATCAAATGGAACTTTAGAGATCACAGACACGTATCACAACCATATGAAGTAGCTTAAGGAAGTCAAGAACATAATCGTCATTATAGACTCGATAGATAAGTAAGTAGCCGACGCTCGAGGGTTAAAACGGTAATCATGTTAAGTTCTTTAAAAAAAATCATTAGGACTATACAAAGGAAAATCTCGGGGACCACGGATATGCATCAAACCAGTCTGGGCCCGCCCATGAAAGTTAAAGTCATTATTCGTTATAGAATCATTTACGAGCTTATCAAAGCAATGCGGTTTACGTCTATGAAAGTTACGGACATTTTTAGACATAGGATCTTTTAAGAACAAAAATTCTTTTTGCAACATTTGAATTCAATCGTACCCTAGACATATGGACCATAGTTTAACCATATTAAGAATGCCAACATAACAGAAGAATAAGAATCGTAGATACGCTCGGAATTTAAGAGTGGAGTCACCGAGGCTCGTGTCATATTATATCTTACGTATATCTAAGACATGCTAAAAGGAAGAAAGGGTAAGCTTTACATACCTCGTCCGCTTCCTAAGCTAATCCTAACTTAAGTCTTGGGCTGCCCACGATCTACAACAATATCATTATATGCCAAACATTAGCTATAGATACCTAAAACTCCAATCTCAAACTAACACTTAATTCTTACAGAAATTTGGGCAGCATTTCCCCTGTAAATTCAACAACCCGAGAATTCAACTCGGCCAAAATTATCAACAACAACACCAACAACCATACCAACAACATCAATGATCAATTCAAAACGCATTCTAACATTAGTAACTCTTTTCTACACACTTCGACAACATTCCAATTACATTCAATTCCACTACATACATTCAAACTAACATCAACGCTTACATGTTCAAGTACTAATCCGAGAGCATTCAAACAAGATTCAAGAACGCTTTAAACAATCCGTACAATATTTCAAACAATCCAAACAATATACTACTTAACCCGAAACCTTCCCAATACAACAAGGACAACAACAACACCTTTCTTTCTTCCAAACTCATGAACTACGCCAACAATCTACCCATTAGCAACATTATTCTTACAAATGCAAGAAACTATATTAGAATTACATTAGCTTCGAAAACAGCCCAACAGCGATTTCAACTTCAACTTGAATCATTAAACTTTCATTATCATCATAGAATCCATGACGACAACAACCAAAATACCACATAAAATTAGTTCATTCCCTAATATAGAAAACAGCCCATTTTCGGCCAACACCCCAACACACAAGTTCCATGATTTTCATCCATTTCCACACACTACAACAACACCCAAACATGCTAAATACAATTAATTTACCATTCCTACACAACATCATATATGCACAGCCCAACATCAACATGCACGGTTCAACATCAACATCCATATTTTCATGAATTTCATTCATTTCTACATACTACAACATACACAAACCATCCATAACATATAATAGAGAAGATTAAACCTTACCTTCTTCACCCAATTCCACTCGGCTAGGGCTTGTTCTTGCAAAAATGAGTGTTTTGTTTGTTCCAACAACTACTCCACTTTAATAAGAACCTTCCACTTGGTTGAATTGCTAGAAGAAATAATTTTTTTGATCACTATTTGAGGGCTTCAATTTTTTGCTCTCATGGCCGAATGGTTCCCCTTTGTTCTTCTCCAAGTTTCTTGAATTTTCTAAGGGTGAGATGATGAATATATCACTTAGTCATCTTTTAGTTCCTATATTAAGCATCCATGTGGCCATGGCCCACACCCCAATGTCGGCCACATGCCCCTTTTAATTCAAGAATTTTCAACTTTCATTAATTCATTTTTAACCCCAAAATTTCCCTTAATATTTCATGCCACAAAATCATAAGCAACTTACGTCTTAAAACAAGGTCGTGGTTAAAAGTTTCAACTTCGTGTCCCGAAATAGTCTTGTCCCTAACTTATCGTGGTTGACTCGGATTGTCCCGATGTACAAAATACGGGATATAACATCCTTCCCTCCTTTAGAACATTCGTCCTTGAATGTTCGACTAGTCTCATAAGGTCTTATAAGGATCCCGGGGGGTTTCCTTTATTGCCATAGCATGCAATTTCATCTACCAATCATATTTCTTCTTCACCCTCTCTTCTCTTACGACCGGTATCGGAATAGATCTTTGGGTCCACTATAGCCATGTCCTATTTGTCTTCAGTACTCATTCTATCTCGGTAATTTAGCTTAAACCATCTTTACATCTTCCCTTAATGTACCCAAAATCTCGTAACCATATTGTTATCGCTGGATCCGAACTTTTCTCATTAGGCATTTGCTTAGGCTTATCCCTAGCATATAAGCATTCATAGGTAACATAACTACTCTCATACGACTTGTATGACGTATACCCCATTCTAGTTACGGCCTTCCCTTTTTCTGGCCTTTGGATCTTACTAACTTGTCTCGGCAAGGAACGAGCATCCGTATCAGACATATTGTAGTGTTGATTGTCTCCATTTTACCTGTGCATCTCTCTCACCCGCTTCCCCCCTTTAAGGGGTGTACTTATACTATTACCCAATTATACCTTGCCCTATGTCCACATTTTCATCCTCAACTAGGCGGCACTTTTATTCTGACATTCTGATCCCTTTGTCATTCATCTACTTACTTTCTTTCTTTTCCAAATATCATTGTGTTAGTACTTCCCAAGCTTAACCTGTAGTGAAAACGGCATCAGCTTGCCTTGTAACATTTGTGCTATTTATTATTTTTTTTTTTCACTTGAACCGTGTTACCCTGTCCGATTAATGCCTTCCATATATCGCTACGTTGACTGCCGGAATACACATATCCGCTGATATAGCCATATACGGAATATCATATGCATACCTATATAAACATAATTACTACTATCTTGCTTGCAAAATATTTCCAAACATCATTCAAACTCACCCTGATTCTAAAGCTGTAATGCACCTTCTTCCTCTTCACCGATCTAGTCCGCCTCGGCCTACGCAACCTTTTAAGGTTTCCACCCACTCTGTACATTCTAATTTCCCTTAGACTATTCTAACTTCCCATTGACTCTCCTGTGTCTGACTTTGTAGGATTTTTTTTGTAACTTCCCGGGGGGGTCACCCATCCTAAAATTTCTCCCACTCCAGCACGCTTAACCTTGAAACTTCGATGAAATACGGTGCTTTAATACTAGTATGATCGCGTCCACCTCACCGCATGACCCTCATCACATAATCTGGAGTAAATTGAAGTCTTAACAGATTCCCGAACGCTCTCATAACACAATTACTATTTTAGCCCTTTTTCAATCCTCAATATTAACTCTTCGCCTATGGATCCGGTCGCTTTCATCCTAGACTTCCGGATCCGCAATGATAGGGAACACACCGTATTCGCCGTGACTTATAAATACTTAGCTATCGGCCTTTGAATTTCGCTACCGCTATTAAGTAACAATCATACGGTAAATACACACATACATAAAAATATAAATTCCAATAAGAATTACATACCGACCAACCGCATCGGTGACGCCTCATCGATCCGTCTGCGCCAACGCGCATATATGCGGTTCGAAGGACCGCTAGAGGCGGGAACTCCCGGCGGGGCCTCTACCACGGCTTTGTTAGTGCTTGGTATACCACCGCGCGTGGGCGCGTAGGCTGAAGAAGATGAACCGACGGCCCGGCCAGTGAGCCGGGCGCCACACGGACACCCACATACGGACACCCCTCATAATATGGCACGGGCGGCCACAAGAATAACAAGCATCGGTCGCCGAAACGACATTCCCCAAAATGAGGCCTACCACGCGCGAGAACAGGGCGGTGGCCTCGGCCCGACCGAACTCACATGCGTACGTGAACACGAAGCCACGGAGCTACGACCGGCTCTGAATGCTGTGCTATCAAATCTCCTACCCGGGAACCGTGGGGGTGCCACTCCCGTGCTGGCGGGGAAGAATATGCCAGGTGTCTGCTTGCCGGGGGCGCCCGCCTCGAAGCTCCCCGAATACCGTCGATCTGCCGCTCGGGCCGGCCACTTTGTCGTAATCTCGGGGTGATGCCTAGCCTGTGTCGATCCTCCATCCCCGTGCATAGGCCGGCGATCGAGCAATATCCATACCGTGCGGGAAGCCATCACCGGACGGTATCAACCAAGTAACGATCCCGACCCATCACGTATCGATGCATCCCGGTCGGTCGTATCGACTACCATAGCGGGCGTATCTCGGCTAATGAATCAAACTCGAGACTATAATCTCGGGCACTCCGCCATTACGCAGCTTAGGCGCGGAATCTATCGACTCGCTCGCCGCGACTGCGGGAGGCGAAGTGTCTCAGAAAGTGTTATATCCCGCATTTTTGTATATTGAAACAATCCGGATTAACTATGGTAAGTTAGGGACCAAACCATTTCGGGATGCAAAGTCGGGGATTTTGACCTTTGATTTTATTTTGAGACATAAGTTGTTCATGAATTTGTTGGTATGGAATAATTAGAAAAATTTGGGACCAAAATTGGAATTAATGGAACTTGCAAATCATGCATTTATTCATGCATTTGGCCGTGTAGCTATTGGGATTGGCCCACCCATTTTGTGTTCATTTTTAATTGATCCAACACATGGAGGGCCATGAACACTTGAATAAGTCTTGCACTAGTTAAAAGGATGACCACTAGTTCATTCCC
>NW_026723817.1:0-5830 GCF_029784015.1 Lycium ferocissimum
AGGAGGAGTAAATATTACAAGTATAAAGGATGAAATTCTATTGTATTAGCATGAGGATAGCATGAGTATGATATTTGGAATTCGTACAGTATGATTGGAATGATACGTTAAAAGATATATAGCCCTCGTAATCGTAGGCGAGGTGGGGTCCACATATCGAGATTTTATAAAGGACATATGACAAGTTATATGGATAATATATGTGAAGTTAAACACAACTCAAGAAGGATCCTTGAGCCGGATCCAAGTGGAAACCCTCGAAAAGATGTTTTTTAAGTTACGTTTTCGGATGATCTGACTTCGGGAGGCCATAGCCCCATCATTGTTTGGGAATTTGGGAAAACTCCAAAAATGAAATTTATAGATAATTGAAATACATTTCCAACCATAGGTCGTGGGCCTTCATGTGACAGAGGAATAAAAAGTTATGGACGTTTTAAGACGAGAAAGGTAATCTTTGGGCGGTGGGCTCCGCCCAACCCGACTCAAGGTCGGTGGGAAACCCCAAAACCCATATATAAGGGATAAAGTCATAAAAATTCATTCATTTATACATCAAGCAGTCCACAAACTTTTAAAAGAGGGAGAGAGGAGAGAGAGAGAAAGTGGAGAATCGATCAAGTTCGAGGCCCGAATCACGGGGCTCGTGAAGGATAAAGTGTAGTACGAGTTGTCGTCGTCGCTTTAAGCTAAAAGTTGAACTTGGGGGATGTTGGTTTCGTGGTGGCTGCTCATATAAGGTATGTTTAAGATGTTAATGATGTTCTTACCATGATCATTTGTCACGACCCGGGCTATGGGCCATGACGGGTATCCGGGGCTTCATCCGGCTTTGACCCAAAGAATTCCGGAGGATTTAGACTCATGAAGTCACGGGCTCTAGTACTAGCTGAACGATCACTTGGGCTCACATTTTGCCGCTGCGCCTGGGCGGCAACTAACTGCGTCAATAAATTAATGGCCTCGGTCACTTGTTGACCCGATGTAGCCGGTGGAGGAACTGGAGGCGTAGGAGCCGGAGCTAAAGCCCCTTCTTGTGCTTCCGTAATAGGCGGAGTAGTGGAGGCATTAGATGGAGCCTCATGGTGTGATTCTCCCTCATCTACATTCATAGGTGGCTCTCTTTCTGCCCGCCTTCTCATCGTAGTCTTGCCCTTCTGAGCGGCTTTAGCTTTTCCTTTTGGCGGCATTTGTGAAATCACAACACACTCATTAGGCAGGATTAAATCTTATACTCGGCTCTATCGCACGATTTTATAAGAGGAAAGATGGTCATTTTTCCTAAATGCCCTGTAGCCTCTTGTTTATTAGCGTGGCACGCAACCACGCATAAACAAGACTCTACTAGACACGGCTGCGTAGACAACTTCCCTGGGGCCGAGCGCTGCGTACCCACTTTTGTCACGACTCGGGCTATGGGCCATGACGGGTATCTGGGGCTAACCACCGAACACCGCTCATTCTGTTACTTATCTGCTCTCATTCATAATATCTATTCATAATCATAGGAGACTATCATCATCTGGAACATATTTACTTTTATAAACATAAGCCCTTCGGCTATCAAAATATTATATATATACATACATGTACAGGATGACCATGGGACCATACTACCCACACATACGTATCTACGAGCCTCTACTAGAGTACTAGACATGTGGACGGGACAGGACCCCGTCGTGCCCAAATCATGAATATATACATATATGTACCAAAAGAATAATCGGTGGCACCTCGGAAAATGGAGTGCTCTGCATGTACTAGCTCACTGTGGATGCGGCCACGCTTCTCCTGCCTACTGTGGGCGCATGAACACAGCGTCCAAAGAAAACGGATGTCAGTACGAGTATTGTACTGAGTATGTAAGGCAGGAATGAAGTAAACATAACAAGGAGATCGTAAGTCATGGGATGGGGATACAACCTGTGTACTCTTTTAAGTATAGATACATTTCACATACATACATCATACATAAGCATATCATGAGTATTATCATAGCGTATGCCTTATCATATGACATATACATCATCATGCCATGCATGCATCATCATATCAATCACACATCATCATGCCGTTAACTCGCGTCCGGGTAACCATAATATGCCGCCACTGAGGTGTCATGCCGGACCTACAGGCTCGGTGTAAACATAGTAGCCTTAGCGGTGACATGCCGACCATTTTAGGCACGGTGGAATCATATGCAGCCCGCCGTAGCGGTGACATGCCCGGCCAATTAGGCACGGTGGAATCACATCATTATACATATCATGCATTTGTCATCATACATATCATAGACTCATCATTATTATTCACTTCATAGACATATCATGGTTCTATCATAATTTAATATCATTATACATATACCATCAAATCATACCTTAGAACTTGAAGCAACTATAGCTGTGTCAGGGTAACGTAAGGTCGTGGACCCCCGATTATGTTATGAAATAGTCATAGTCGTTATATCTCACCTTGGAAGGACTACATTTAAGGTGAGTGTACATGAGGAAGACATCAATGGATCGTAGTCAACATCATTAGCTTCGTAGATACATCATGTCGTAATCTCTAGAATCTTTAGGCTTACACTTATCATTATCGTCATCGTACTCATAGCGTGTTTCTTATCTTGTATGACCATTCATGAACATAGGCCTTTAGTCTTTCGGAATGTAGGAAATTCACGAAGAAGGAGGAAAATCATGCATAAGATTCATGCCTTAGGAAGAAAGGTCGAGCCTTACATACCTTTGTCGTTTAACCACTCTACTGCTTGCTTGTTCTCGTTTAATGTTCGCGTCTTTACCGTCAAGAGAGTTCGTATCGTCATTAGCTAGGCAATTACAGAAACGTGCTTCTTAAGGCTAAAGAAAATTGGGCAGTGTTTCCTTTGTTTATACTACTTTTCGCCATATTCCATATCAATTCCCAACACTCATAACAATAATCATACTATCACTAACAACAATCGTGATTCACTTGCATTGTTCGCATTTCACAATTCCATTCCAATTCTCCATAATCATGAACAAGGTCCACCATCATGTTCTTTCACATCTAATACTTATTCCATGTTCTAAATATCATTTATAACGTATTTATAGTCTCAACATATCCATTTCCATGATTCATTCCAACTACTATTCCCCAATGACATTATTCACCCATTTAAGACCCATTTTCTATATTCTTCTACAATCCATGTGTTTCAACTTACTAATACTTCAAATAACATATAAAGATAATGAAGCTCACCTTAGATGATGGAGGAATAAGCCTTGAGTGGTAATACACCTCTTTCACCAAAACCCTATTTTCACCTTTCTTGAAATTTCTTGATTTGGATGACTTTAATAAGGTTTCCTTCACTTGATTCACTTCAATTCTTGTTGTTGATATTTGACTCCCTTAGTTTTCTTGTGGATGAAATATATGGAAGGTTCTAAAGGTCTCAAGAGATGGAAGAAGTGGATGGAAATGAAATAAATGAAGTGGGCATCACATTTAAAGACTTAGAACATTTCAGTCGTCGGGAGTTCTACGGTTGTTCCACGGTCCGTGGAACCTTGTCTTGGCACGTGGAATTGGTCGTGGTTCATGCCAGCCAGCCATCTTCTCTGGCGACAGTTCCACGGACACGTCCGTTCGTGGATCATGATGTTCGTGGAACATGGTCGTGGAACTCGCGGTTCGCCGAAGTTGTTCCCGTCGTTTCGTTTGATCTCCAATCCTTATGGAACCTTCTTAACACTTGTTTATCACTTCATTAACAATATAAGGAATATCATAACCCTTCTCCAAAGCATTATTAAGACATCATTAACTTGATGCTCGTAATCTTGCCCGACACACTCCACTTATAACTTGCTTTCCTAAACAACTTTCTTGCCTTAACTCGAATACCTTTGGAAATCTTAATTAGGATTATCAAATACTATTTCTTGCTTATCCAACCCTCGTATACATCATGCCCTTCGTTAGTTCATTCAATGTACGCTAAGGGGAAATTTCCGAGGTGTAACATCACTGATGGATTTGACGGGTTAGAATAGAGAAAATGACGTTGAAAGTTCGGTTATAATTTTTGGATATCAAATGACTTGGGGGCTATTTTGGTATGATTAAATGGATAGAATTAGCTGGATATTGATATAAAATGATTGTTGATATTGTTGTTGATGTTGTTGATAAGTTGGTGTTCTTGAATTTGGGAGAATAAAGTGAATGTAGATATCGTATACAAAGCGTATCTCTTGAGGCATTTTGGTGTATATCTTTGGGAGTTGATGTTTTGAGTTTAAAGAGGCTTATATGAGATGGTTTTTGTTGTTGTTGGTTGCTGATTGCATTGTTAAATTGAATTGGAATTAGAGGGAAACGAAGATTTCAGGGAAAATCTTGCCGAATTTACGAAGTTAATTACGAGCTTAAGAAGTATATGAACCTCTTTCAAGTTGTCTACGGTTTCCTTTACCTTGATTGTATATTGGCCAGTGTTTGAAAGCATAAGTTAAGCTAATCACGTAAGCGACAAGGTATGTAAGGCAAACCTTTCTTCTTTTGGCATGATTCTTGTTGTTATTCATTCTATATGTACTCCATATGATTCCATTCTTAGACAAAGTAAGGTCTAAATGTTTCTTGTGATGCCTTATTGATATTGTACTCCGATTCTGTTCCGAAGGGAACACCCATAAGGTGCCACGTTGAGTTGTGTATATGGTTTTACTAATAATTTCGAGGAAATGAGTTTTATACTAAAGAAAACATAAAGTTTGATTTTCAAAACCACTCCAAAGGGGGTGCGTGATTTTACGACTTCATTTCATTTATGATTTATGTTTACATTGCATAGTATCATCCCTTTGTATTGACATGATCATTTATTCTTTGGGTAAGGCAATAAGATGAAATTGAGTAGAATATAGGTAGTAAGAATTTCATAACAATTCTACCCTCGAACACGGAAGTATGTCCTCTGAGTCTAGTGAGATACAAATTTGATAACTTAACATGAAAGACTAAGGTTAATAACTGGATTGTGATGAATTGATTAGTGACTTATGATATGAATTGAAATTGATACTTGTGGATTGAGTTTGTGTTAACATGATTGTGATATTAAGTCGGAAGCGGCTGCCCGAAGGGGCCACCCTATCTAAGCCGGAAGCGGCTGCCCGAAGGGACCATTCTGTTAACATATCAAAAGCGGCATGTGTGTTGGATTGCATTATTTACTTAAAGATTGTTTTGAGACTTCGTGTGCACATTTTGTTTCTTCCGGTGAAATTTCTGCTGAGGTATTGAGTTATTTGTGATTTCTTCTCTCCTAGAGTGGAGAATATTCTAGAGGTTTCTTGACTTGTGGAGGAGAGAAATGAAATAAAATGAGAGAGAGGTCCCTTATATCAACGTTTAAGTTCTGTCCCGACCAGAACATACGGACCAACATACGGTCCGTATATTTTATACTGACCGTATGTCTGGACCGTATGTTTGGTCTAGTGATGACCTGTTATATCCGGTATTTTTGCATATTCGGAAAATGCGAAATAATTTTGACTTGTAAGGAATGAGGCCATATTTGGATCTTACTTAGTATGAGTGTGTCGGCTATGAAAATATTGGTGAAAATACCGAGGAGGATAGGAGACAAAATTGAAATTTTGAAAACTTGTTCATGAATTACAAAAAATTTAGCCAACAAGTGGGCTAAAAAAAAAACAAAGAAGAAAAACAAGGCCACGACCCAAGGGTGGCCGGCCATGGCATGAAAAAAAAAAGGAAAAAGGATCCAAACCAATACAAATTTTTCCATTGATAAATT
>NW_026723818.1:0-14721 GCF_029784015.1 Lycium ferocissimum
CAATCGCCTCAGCGAAGAGAGAATGAACGCTATTGCAACCCGCAGTCTCTCCTCTAGATTGTTGTTCCCTATCCTTAAACGTGTTTCATTCAGCTTCGAGTTCCGTTATCTATCATTCAAATTGTAAACTTCTTTAAGTTTTGTGGCCGCAGTTCAGGATTCGTATTTTGGAAATTTCTTACAATAAGTATTTATTCCGCATGTTGTATCAAATTAGGTAGTTATTCAGGGGTTAGCTCGAGGAGGTTAGTGTAGGCGCTGATCATCGTACATTGGGTAAATGACAGGTATTTGAATGTATAAGCGTCGATGTTGGCTTCGAAGGTAAACGTTGAATTGAATATATTGAAAGTTGTTGAATGATGGAAAAGAGAGTTATTAATGTTGTGTGCCTTTTGGATTGACTATTAATGTTGCTAGGTTGGTTGTTGTTGTTGTTGTTGATTCGGGCCACGAGGATTAAATTCTGGGTCGTTGGTATTATGCTGTACGGAAATGCTCAAATTTGTAGAATTAAGGGCTAAATTTAAATTAAATGCCTATGGCTAATGTTTGGCATATTATGACTTATTTGTAGACCTTGGGCAGCCCGAGACGTAGGTTGATTTATCTTGAGTTTGAGCTAGCGTTGAGTGAAATATACATTTAGGTATGTAAAGCCCAATCCTTTCTTCTTTGGCATGCCTTAGCTTCAAGTAGGCTATGACCTAGGCCTGAGGAAATTCGATTCTCGCAATCCGAGCACGTTTATGAATTATTACGTTTCTTGGAATGCATATGTCGATATGACGAAATATTGGCTTTTATGTCTTTTGAAATATTTGATTTTCAACTTTTGCATAAAAAAGTTTGCTTTTTAAAAAGTTCGTAACTACGAGCCGTATTCTTCACGTAAAAGGCTCTTGATTGCCTCGATATACTCGTAAATGATTATATGATCGATGATAGGTATGATTTTCATAGGCGGGCCCGACTCGGGTCAACACCCGTCCGTGGGCCCCGCGACTCCTCTTTTAGTAGTTCTGATGACTCGTGACAAAATATGATATGACTAATATCCCGATTTTAAGTATGGTCATTTTACTTATCATTTGAGTCTATGATAATGATTTTATGCATATGGTTACTCTCACGACTCCGTTCGTGCCGTGCAGTATATCTTTCGCCGAGTCCGGGCCGGACCCGTTATCGTGGCGTTAATTGATATACTCCGGTGTTATGTTGTGTTTATGGTTCCCAGCCCCCGCTCGAGGGCGGTTCCGCTTATATTTCGTGTTATCTTGTGTATGGCGTTATGCCATGTGTATGATATGTGACGGGGATACGGAGATTTGAGCTTTTCGGTGTTATGCGTACATGGCGCCATCGGCAGAGCGGGCGACCATATTTTCCGAGCCTTATGCATGACTTGTATTTTTAGTAAACATTTTGAGATTTTGAACCCATTTACTTTCTTCGTACTTCTATTCGAGTATGATTAGGACTTGTATACCATATCTTCTGCTTTGCATACTCAAGACATATTTCGTCTTGACCCCGCTTTCTTGAGCTGCGTTTCATGCCCGCGAATACCAGTACGCACAGCTTGGTGATCCACCTTGGTGACACCCTCTTCTGGCACATTTGGAGTGCCCCATGTCCTCGAGCCACATTTTGCATATATTCGTTCGTTGCATTTCGTATATATTTGTTCGTGGCACGCGGGCTCGTCCCGTCATATGATTCTCGTTTGTACATTTTAAGGTCATGCGGGACATGTATGTAGGTTATACCCATTACGTAGCGATTCGCGTTTGTATGTTATTTGTCTCCGGGCGATCCCACCCCGCCGTGCGTGCCAACCTCTCTCGCTCGCATTTGTATATATTTTGGCCGTTGCGCCATTTGATACCTCCTTAGCTCGCTCGATATATATATGGCTGTGTTTGAATATGTTTACGGCGCTTTGATGTAATACGTAGAGCGGCGTTTGATATTTGTGTCCGTATAAACCATCTCGTTTGGCGACTCGGATTTATGAATGTGTTTGGGTGCCCAATTCCGGGCACTAGTCACAACCTACGGGTCGGGGCCCGGTGACAAACCCTCCACTGTAGATTTTTTGTCGCATCCGATTCATCGGCAAGACGAATGATCTAGGTATGTTGAAATGTCTTCTTCGTGCCCGGTTCTAATCTCTCTTTTGCTCCGTTGTTAGGTTCGTTAACGGTAATTGCTATTTGGAATCCTTGTCCCCGATTGATTCTTCCGATCCGGCTTTTGGTAGGGTGGTGATTCTTCGACCGCCGAACATCTCTCTTCTTGCGGAGTTGTTCTCCCTGATGGTTTACCCCTCCCATGTCGGGAACTTCGTACCGATGTAATGTAGATGACAACCTGACTCATGCTACGTATCCACGGTCACCCAAAGAATGCTACATATTTCATATCCTAACCGATTACATAGAACCTACCGTCTATTTTACGGTGTCACAATGCTGATGACCATGAAATCTCACCCTTCGTAGTTTCGCTCGCCATATTGAACCCATTGATCACCCTAAGCACGGCATCCGGTCGAGAGTCTTTAATCGTTCAACCACTAACGGGATTTACGTTGGCCGAATCCACCGTGTCAATTATAATACGTTTAATTTGAGACTCTGTTATTTAGGAATAGAAATTACCAACGCATCATCGCGCGGTCAACGACGCTTCGCATCCTCGCGTCGGGTGCGATAGAGCCTTCGTACATAATCCCGTTACGCTTTTCGCGAACAATAATGTCACGACCCAACCCCGTAAAGCGTGACTAGTGCCCGAGTTAAAATTCAAACGCATTCATCGAACCCGAATCACACAAATCAAGCGATGCCGATACAAATATCAAACGCTACTTCAAACACATCTCAAACTCAAACACATATATATACATATATCGAAAGCTCGATAAGGCTATCCGATGGCGCACCGGCCCAAAACATATAATATACAAACACACGTACATGTGGTAGGCACACAACCCACATATACGTCTTGCTGTGCCTCTAAACAAACCAACGAGAATCATATGACGGGACGGGGCCCCGCCCGTACCCCCGAACACACACACACACGCGTATATGCAACGAACGAGTATGTACTCAAAACGTAGGCTCCGAGAAAAACAGAGCACTCCAACACACAGATAGGTCTCCAAACCGCGGATCGCCAAACCGGACGTCAATACTGCGGGCAGAAACGCGGAAATTTCCGAAGAAAGCGGGGGGTCGACGAAATATGTACCGAGTATGCAAAGCAGAAAAATACAAAAAGAACAATCCGAGTCACACTCGAAACGTAAGTACGAAAGTAAGTACATTTCAAAAATGCCAAATGTTTATTTTCAAATAGAAAGCATGCAAAAAGTGGTACGTGAAAATATGGTCGCCTACTGTCGACGGCGCCATAACACAAGATAACACCAAGGTTTCAAATCTCTCCATACAACCCCGAACGCAACACATCATCACAACCCATCATAAGCCATATCACAAAGATAACTCCATAAACGAACCGGCCCTATGGCGAGGTCTCGGAACCGTAACACAAGATAACACAAGAATATATCATAGTGCGCGCGACAAGAAAACCGGCTCCGGAACCTACGAACGATATACCAACAACCGTAGTCGTGGTAACCATATGCATAAAATCATTATCATAGGTTCAAAAAGTAAGTCGTACTTAGAATCGGGAAAATCGTCGTACCAAACTCTCTCAAACGTCATCATAAAGGTATAAAGGAAGGTCGCGGGACCCACGGACGAGTGTCAACCCGAGCCGGCCCGCCTATGGAAATCATACTCATCACACGTCATACAACCTCCCACGACGATATCGAGGCAATCCGAGCCCTTAGCCGAAAGTTATGAGCGTTCGTAGTTTCAACATCGTTTAAGAATAAAACTCTTTTGAAAACCAAGTTTTTATGGCAACTTTAAAATCAATTTTTTCCAACAACATCAAAAACCAATATTTTCTCACATCAACATACGAGTACCAAAAGACAAACGCGAATCATAGACATGCTCGGATTATGAGAATGGAATTTCCTCGAGGCTAGTATCGTAGCCTATATACAACTAAGACATGCCAAAAGAAAGTTAAGAGTTGAGCTTTACATACCTCGCTTGCACACAACGGTAATCCAAATCAAACTTATATCTCGAACTCTCCAAGATCTACATAACATCAATAAATACCAACGTCAACCCAGCACATAGAAGTTCATTTCCAATTGACACATAATCCTACGGAAATTTGGGCAGCACTTCCTTTATAAATGGACCAACCCCGAGAATTCAACTCGGCCAAATTCAACAACACAACAAACCAACAATCATTCCAACAATATCCACAATCAATTCAAACACATTCGAACATTAAAGATCCTTCTCCACACATTCCAACAATATTCCAATTATGTTCACTACAACTACGTACATACAAATCAACATGTAATCAAACTAACGCACATTCAATTATCAATCCAAAACCATTCAATCAACATTCAAGAACTCTTTAAATAATTCATACAATATTTCCAACAACCCAACAAATACTCCAATCCACCCGAAATGGTCCCCAAACCCGAGAACCTCAACTCTAACACATTTCTCGGTTTCAAGTCATAATTTACTCCAACAATCCATGCTTTAACCATGTCATTTCCATAAACATAAAAATTACACTAAATACACAAAATCTTCCAAAACAGCCCACAACACTTACAATACCAATTCGAATCATTAAACTCTTATTTCCAACATAGAATCCACACAACAACAACAACCAAAACTCTAAGAAAATTGATTCATTTCTTGACACATACAAAAGGCCATATTCGGCCAACCTCACATACATACATATTGATGATTTTCATTTGTTTCAACACTCTACAATAACCAAACATGCTACATAAAACTCATGCACCAACTTTAACACAACACACACACTTGCACGCCAAATACCCTCCACACGGCCCTCACCTCCAAATACAAAATTTCCATGAATTTCACCCATAATAACATACAACAACACATATAAACCTTCCATAACTCATAAATCAAGATTAGAATTTACCTTTCTTCACAAATCCTCAACTTGTCCAAAGTTGGCCAAGGATGAAAACGAACAATCCAACGCTTGAAACAACCACTCCACGTTACTCAACACCTTTCAATTAGTAGGTTTGCTTAGAAGAAATAATTTTGGAAGACTTAATCTTGGTCTTGATTTTGGAGGTTCTTGGCCGAATAGGAGGGGGGTTTTGCTCTCAAGTTTCTTGATTTTTCTAAGTCTTGAAAAGATGATGGAATGATCCTCTAAGTCATTCTTGTTTACATATAATGGCCAACCATGTGGCCATGGCCCACTCCTAAGGTGGCCGGCCACATGGCCTATTTCACTCCCTCTCATTTTTTTCAATAATTGGCCATTTTCAAATATTCCATCTTTGGTCCCGAATTTTTCTTAAATGTTCCATGTCCATAAAATCATACACACTTAGGTCTTACAACACAATCGAAGGTCAAACGTCTCGACTTCGCGTCCCGGAATGGTCTTACCCAAACTTATCATAGCTAACCCGAATCGTCCTGTCGCTCAAAATACGGGATGTAACAGTATCGTAGCCTATATTGAACTAAGGCATGCCAAAAGAAAGAAGAGTTAAGCTTTACATACCTCGCTCGCACACAACGCTAATCCGAATCAAATCTATATCTCGAATTCTCAAGATCTACATGACATTAATAAATACCAACGTCAACCAAGCATTTAGAAATTCATCTCATAACACATAATCCTACGGAAAATTGAACAAAGACTTCCTTTATGAATAGACCAACCCAGAATTCAACTCGGCCAAATTCAACAACATGACAACACCAACAATCATTCCAACAATATCCATAATCAATTCAAACACATTCGAACATTAATAATCCTTCTCCACACATTCCAACAATATTCCAATTATGCTTACTACAACTACATACTTACAAACCAACGTGCAATCAAACTAACGCATATTCAATTATCAATCCAAAACCATTCAAACAACATTCTGAACTCTTTAAATAATTCATGCAATATTTCCAACAACCCAACAAATACTCCAATCCACCGAAATGGTCCCCAAACCCGAGAACCTCAACTCTAACACATTTCTCGGTTTCAAATCATGATTTGCTTCAACAATCCATACTCTAACCATGTCATTTCCATAAACATAAAAATCACACTACATACACAAAATCTTCCAAATCACCTCATAACATTTACAATACCAACTTGAATCATTAAACTCTTATTTCTAACATAAAACCCACATAACAACACCAACCAAAAACTCTAAATTTGATTCATTTTCTTGGCACACATGAAGGCCATATTCGGCCCACACCAACCCTACACACACAAGGATAATTTCATTCTTTTCTTCACATTACCACAATCAAAACATGCAAACTAAAATTAATTCATTGCTTCCAACACAACATACACACACACGGCTAAACCCTATATGCACGGCCAAACTTCAAATACCAAATTTCCATGAATTTCATCCATATCAACATACAACAACACACATAAACCTTCCATAACTCATAAAACAAGATTAGAATTTACCTTTCTTCACAACTCCTCAACTTGTCCAAAGTTGGCCAAGAATGAAAACGAACAATCCAACGCTTGAAACAACAACTCCACGTTATGCGCCTTTGAATTAGTAGGTTTGCTTAAGAGAAATAATTTTGCGAAGGCTTAATCTTGGTCTTGAAATTTCCTTGGAGTTGGCAGAATGGTTGTTGGTTGTTTTCTCCAAGTTTCTTGATCTTTCTTGTTCATGAAGATGATGATATAATGGCCCCTTAGTCGTCTCTTTTACATATAATGTCCAACCATGTGGCCTGCCCACTCCAAAGTGTGGCCGGCCACATGGCTCCTTTTGTTTCCTCATTTTATTTCAATAATTGGTCACTTCTCAAAATTCCATCTTTGGTCCCGAAGTTTCTTTTAATGTTGCCATACCAATAACGTGCCATACACGCTTAGGTCTTACAACAAAATCGAAGGTCACACGTCTCGACTTCGCGTCCCGGAATGGCCTTAACCCTAACTTGTCATAGTTAACCCGAATCGTCCCGACGGTCCAAATACGGGATATAACATCCTTCCCCCCTTTAGAACATTCATCCTCGAATGTTCAACTAGTCTTACAAGGTCGTACAAGGACCTCGGGAAGTTATCTCCATATTCATAAATACCTAATTATCGCTTCCGGATCCTACCGTCGCTATCAAACAACATTCATACAACAAACACACATTCATAAAAAAAATATTACAATAAAGGCTCATATACGGATCCGCATTCGGTGCCGCCTCGGATCCCGCCTACACCTTAAAGCGTATATGCGGTTCGAAGGACGCCGCACTTGGGATTCCCGCGACCTCGCACGGCTGCGGGTGCGGGCACGCACACGACCCCGTAGGGCGCGTGGGCTGGCCCCGAAGAAAGATGGGCTTAGGCAATTGACCCGGTAGGTGGCACGCTTGAACTCAACCATGGAACGGGCATTTATTTATAAATCTCTCGTTCGGATCCCTTGGCCACTCAAGCCACATTCATACAACAAACACTCCTAAAACAAGAACTCTCCCAAAGGGTGTGGCCTGCGGTGGGGGCACGGAGGTCCTATGGTCATTTCGCTTACAAAACCTATTCCAGAAGGACTGATCCCTAAAACCATCCGCCGGGACGGTCCTATGTCATCTTATACCCGAATAAATTGAAAGATATCCGAGAATCGGCTTTGGAGTAAAATATTCCGATAGCGGACCGTGCATAAGGGGCCCCGAACAAAGAGAGAATCTCCTCGAATACCCGGATGATCCGGCCCCTCTTGGGCGGCCTCCTATCACGATGAAACCGTTTGTTCAGCTCGATGCCGGTCTTCCATCCCTTGGGCGTGCGCCTGCAGCCGGGCGATGTCCATGTCAGTCTGCGCCGCCATTGTCATGCAGCTGTCAATCAAGTAGCTGTCCAACCCTATCACATACCGATGCATTCGGTCGGCCATATCCGCCACTATAGTAGGTGCATACCGGGCCAGAGAATCAAATTCCAAGTTATACTCACGAACGCTCCGACCCTACGTCGTATGGAAATCTATCAAGCCTCTCCTCCGCAACTCCGGGCAGAAAGTGACGGAGAAACAGGCACGAGTAAACTCATCCCACGTGGGCCGGGGAAGCATCCTCACCCCGGATAGCTCCCGGGACTCATACCGCAAGAATTGAGGCCGCAAAGTCTCGTAACTTGTGCGAGGCTAATAGCACGGACTCGGTCTCTCAAGAAAACCGATCCCAATGCACGTCTCGTCCCGAATGAAATCATGGGGGGTCCTCGTCGAAGGGCCCAAAAACTCGGGGGGCCACACGTCGAGAAATCGCGAACCCTCGGGCTATCACGCTGTCAGTCATCATCCTACGCCCCCGCAGCCGCGTCCACCGGGCACGTCACCCCGCTGCAAAGTCGTCGGTAGGCCACAGCACGCGCCATGACGTCTTTTGTCCTCGGTACATTTGAGGCTGAAGCGGCTGGGGGACACACTCCGGCCTCCCCCTTTGGTGGTGGAGGGGTGAACCCTCGGCCCGGAAGTACGATGCGGGCGTAGTCGAGCACGAGAGCCGGTCTTAACTCGGCGCCCTACTAGTCTCTCTGCCAGCACGCACCCTTACAGGCGGCGGGGTTGCCTTAGCCGGAGGCATCAACGAAAAAATGTAACAATCGATCGGAAAAGAGTCATCCTACTAGCACGGCCACATCGCACGATCTAAGATTCAAAGAAAGGTAACGCCTAGATGTCTACGTAGCCTCCGTTTATAGATGTGGTGCACAACACACCGATAAACAAGACTACGAGACACGGCCCGTAGACATTCCGAGGACGCCCCCGCCCGATACCACTTTGTCACGACCCAACCCCGTAGGCCGCGACTAGTGCCCGTTCAGCACCCAAACGCATTCGTCAAACCCGAATCACACACACTCGGCTTATGCACATATGAATACCAAACGGCCGTCTAAACACATCTCAAACTCAAACACATATATATACTTATATCGAAAGCCGACAAGGCTGTCCGATGGCGCACTGGCCCAAAACACGTAATATACCAACCCATCTGTATCGGATAGGCACATAACCCACATATACGTCTACGGGCCTCTAAACGGACCAACAAAATCATATGACGGGACGGGGCCCCGCCACTCCCCGAACACACACGCATATATGCAACGAACGAGTATGTACCAAGATGTAGGCTCCGAGATAAAAGGAGCACTCCAACACGGCGGGGATAGATCTCCTAAGCGGCGGGTCGCCAACCGGTCGTACGGTACCGCGGGCATGAAACGCGGCCCGAAGAAAGGGGTCGGTACGAAATATGTGCGAGTATGCAAAGCAGAAAATACGGCAAATAACCGAGTCACGCTCGAAAAGCTGATCAAAGTAAGTACATTTCCAAAATGCCAAATGTTTATTTTCAAAATAGAAAGCATGCAAAGACACAATAAAATATGGTCGCCCGCCCGTCGATGGCGCCATAACACGACATAACACCGGAAGGTTTCAAATCTCCGTACAACCCGAACGCAACACATCATCACAACCCATCATAAGCCATATCACAAAGATAACTCCATAAACGGAACCCGGCCTATGGCGAGGTCTCGGGAGCCGTAATACAACGGATAACACCGTAATATATCATAGTGCGCACGACAACAAAACCGGCCCGGGAACCGGCGAACGAAGTACCAACAAACCGCACGAGCAGAGTCGTGAGTAACCATATGCATAGAATCATTATCATAGGTTCAAAAAGTAAGTAAAATGACCGTACTTGGGAACCGGGAAAATCGTCATACCAAACTCTCTCAAACGTCATCAGAAAAGTACAAAGGAAAGTCGCGGGACCCACGGGCGAGTGTCAACCCGAGCCGGGCCCGCCTATGAAAAACATACTCATCACACGTCATACAACCTCCCACGACGATTTCGAGGCAATCCGAGCCCTTAGTCGAAAGTTATGAGCGTTCGTAGTTTCAACATCGTTTAAGAATAAAACTCTTTTGAAAACCAAGTTTTTATGCAACTTTAAAATCAATTTTTCCAACAACATCAAAACCAATATTTCCTCACATCAACATACGAGTACCAAAAGACAAACGCGAATCATAGACGTGCTCGGATTATGAGAATGGAATTTCCTCGAGGCTAGTATCGTAGCCTATATTGAACTAAGACATGCCAAAAGAAAGAGAGAGTTAAGCTTTACATACCTCGCTCGCACACAACGCTAATCCGAATCAAATCTATATCTCGAATTCTCCAAGATCTACATGACATTAATAAATACCAACGTCAACCAAGCATTTAGAAATTCATCTCCAGCTAACACATAATCCTACGGAAAATTGGGCAGCACTTCCTTTATGAATAGACCAACCCCGAGAATTCAACTCGGCCAAATTCAACAACACGACAACACCAACAATCATTCCAACAATATCCATAATCAATTCAAACACATTCGAACATTAATAATCCTTCTCCACACATTCCAACAATATTCCAATTATGCTTACTACAACTACATACTTACAAACCAACGTGTAATCAAACTAACGCATATTCAATTATCAATCCAAAACCATTCAAACAACATTGAAGAACTCTTTAAATAATTCATGCAATATTTCCAACAACCCAACAAATACTCCAATCCACCCGAAATGGTCCCCAAACCCGAGAACACTCAACTCCTAACACATTTCTCGGTTTCAAATCATGATTTACTTCAACAATCCATACTCTAACCATGTCATTTCCATAAACATAAAAATCACACTACATACACAAAATCTTCCAAATCAGCCCATAACATTTACAATACCAACTTGAATCATTAAACTCTTATTTCTAACATAAAACCCACATAACAACACCAACCAAAACTCTAAGAAATTTGATTCATTTCTTGGCACACATGAAGGCCATATTCGGCCCACACCAACCCTACACACACAAGGATAATTTCATTCTTTTCTTCACATTACAACAATCAAAACATGCAAACTAAAATTAATTCATTGCTTCCAACACAACATACACACACACGGCTAAACCCTATATGCACGGCCAAACTTCAAATACCAAATTTCCATGAATTTCATCCATATCAACATACAACAACACACATAAACCTTCCATAACTCATAAAACAAGATTAGAATTTACCTTTCTTCACAACTCCTCAACTTGTCCAAAGTTGGCCAAGAATGAAAACGAACAATCCAACGCTTGAAACAACAACTCCACGTTATCAAGCACCTTTGAATTAGTAGATTTGCTTAAGAGAAATAATTTTGTGAAGGCTTAATCTTGGTCTTGAAATTTCCTTGGGTTGGCCGAATGGTTGTTGGTTGTTTTCTCCAAGTTTCTTGATCTTTCTTGTTCATGAAGATGATGATATAATGGCCCCTTAGTCATCTCTTTTTACATATAATGGCCAACCATGTGGCCATGGCCCACTCCAAAGGTGGCCGGCCACATGGCTCCTTTTGTTTCCTCATTTTATTTCAATAATTGTACTTCTCAAAATTCCATCTTTGGTCCCGAAGTTTCTTTAATGTTGCCATACCAATAACGTCATACACACTTAGGTCTTACGACAAAATCGAAGGTCACACGTCTCGACTTCGCGTCCCGGAATGGCCTTAACCCTAACTTGTCATAGTTAACCCGAATCGTCCCGACGTTCCAAATACGGGATATAACACTTAGGAAGCAATCGAGGTATGTAAAGTTTACCCTCCTTCTTTTGGCATGTCTTAGATATGGCTAAGTTATGATATGATATGAGCTTCGGGAGTAATTCTATTCTTAAAAATCCGAGCACGTTTATGAGCCATATTTGCTTTGAGTTGGCACCCTTATGTGGACAAGCTATGGTTTATGTATTCGTTATATCCCGTACTTTATACATTCGGGTAATTCGAGAAAGGTCGTGGCAAGTTAAGGACAAGATTATTTTCAAAGAGTTATTTTAATGCACGGTTGGTTATGAATAATATTTATGAACATTGGTGGTATGGAAATATTGAGAAAGGTTAAAGGGTAAAAAGAGAGTTTTGCAAAATGGCCAATGAAAATAATGTGGAAGGCTAGGGGCAAAATGGTAATAATGAGGAAAGTCGAGGGGCAAAACGAGAATTTCACCCAAGTTTCATGAAAGTTCCAAGAGGGCCATATTGGCCATGAGAAAAAAAGAAAAAAAAAAAAAGAGAATGAAAAAAAAAAAAAAGATGACAAAATAAGTCATCTTTGCCATAAAATTCAAGAAAATTCTAGAGAGGGGGCATGTTCCCCTCGCATGCTTGTAATAACTATATATATATATGAGCTTACATGGTAAGACATATCATTCATCATTCAAGAAACAAGAAGAAAGAAAAGAAAAAGAGGAGAGGGCTATTCGGCAAGCCATGGCGAATTTGGCCATGGAAATTAATTAAGGAAAAATTATTTTGTTCTAGATTCCCTATCAATTGAGAGGTCCTCTGACATGGAGTAGTTGTTGGAATAAGAAAATCATCCGTTGTGGCAAAATATCAAGCCTAGCCGAGTGAAGAAAATGAATGAAGAAGGTAAGGTCCAATCTTCATTTTCATATGCTATGAATATTTTGTATATATTGTGATGTGTGGGAATGAAGGAAATCATGAATTTGGTGAATGGGGTCTTGGCGCGTGCGTGCTATGTGTGTAGCAAGAGTGGATCAATTTTATGTAGTATGTTGGTTGTTGTTGTAACGTATAGAAATAGATGGAAAATTCATGAAAATATACAAGAAGTTGTTGTGGCCGAATGGTGAGTGGGTTGGCAAGTATGGTGAATTGATTCTATGTGATATTCTAGTTGTTGTGTAGTTAATTAAATGAAAAAAAAAATGAAGGTTTGATGGCTTAAAATAAAGTTGTAATCGTTGTCGGAATATTGAAGAAGTTAATGCGACATTAGCTTGCATTCTTGCATTGCATGAATAGTATTGTTAAAGTGTGGTTGTTGACATGGTTCATGAATCTAGAGTAAAGGAAAATATGTTGCCAATGTTTTTATTGAGGTTGGAGAGGTTCGGGCGATATTGTATGTCAGATTGGATCATTTTGAATACTATAGTGTTGTTAGAATAATTGTTGGCATTGTTGTTGATAATGTGGCCGAGTTCCATTCTCGGATTGTTATTGAAAATGGCCGAGTTAGATTCTCAGGGATGGCACATTGTCACGACCCAACTAGGGCCGTGACGAGTACCCGATACTTGTACCGAGCACCCCCTGTCTACCATGTTGCTTTTATTACTATGTGGGCCATATGAACTATACGATATATTTTTTTTTTCAACAGTAACATTAATAGCGTAATTATAAGCTTGGTCTAATAATCTTTACACCCCAATCTCACTAGGGTGTGATGGGCACCCGAATTCTTTCTAGGGTCGAAGCCTAACCCTCCGACTCTTACTACGTACTAAATTTTTTTTTTTTTTCTACATCAAGTATGCATACTAAGATTCTTGGCCGAGATATTCCTTTGTTACTTATAAAACGAATAAAATATGTACCGTACGTACTTGTATCATAAACAACCGATCCCCGAACCCACGACTATGTCGCAAAGTCTCTAACTTCAAAACAAGACATCATGGCATGGCACGGCGACTCGGCGACACTCCGGGACAAATGGAGTTTGCCAACTTCGCCGGAACGTCTCTCTATCATGGCTTCTAATCGTCCGGGTATACCGCGCGGCATGAAACGCAGCCCCGAAGAAGAGGGGTCGGTCGAGCATGTACCGAGTATGTAAGGCATGAATAGTAACATAACGGGAGATATAGTTATGAGTAGCAACATAATAAAAGGTCATGGCTTACAAGTGATAACGAATGGGCCAGAACATAGCATGGTATGTGAGAAATGGTCCGTACATCTCGAGTGCCTCTTAAGGAAGAGTCGTGCATGCTTCAAGTTACTTCTTTACATACATACATACATAGTCCGTCCGTATCACATAAGGCATCATAGCCCGCGTCTGACAACATTAACCGATATGGGATTTTGCTCGAGCCAATGCGGGATTTGCCTAAACCAATCGCGGGATTTGCCTAAACCAAGGCGGGATTTGCCTAAACCAATGTGGAATTTCGTCTCATCATTGGGTTTGCCCCGCCCGGGTTTGCCCCACCATTGGGTTTGCCCCGCCATTGGGTTGGCCCCCACCATCGGCTTCGTGACGCCTCACCTCGTCGAACAATTAATTAAGGCGAGATTAACAACGAGAGTAACATTATGAGAAAACATAGAACGAGGATCGTAAGGCATCGTTTCATATTCATTGGAATCTTTAAATTAGTCATTATCCATACACGTAGAATTGAGAAATCAAGAAATAGTGTCATATTTTTATGTTATCATATTTCATGATAGGAACATATTCTCGACATATTCAACATAGATATTCTCTCATATTGGACATCGTCATTCTCATTGAAAATCATATTCGTCGTCTTAATCGTAAAAGCTTACAAGAATCATAGAACTTAATTTTGGAGAAAACGAAATTTT
>NW_026723819.1:0-5421 GCF_029784015.1 Lycium ferocissimum
TCCATAAGGCAACGGGGTACCGACCTTACGTCCCGGAGACGCATGACTTTTTTGGGGGTTCTCTTTTTCCTTATATGATAGTATACTGTATAGATAGTATAGAAAATGGGAATTTTGGGGAAGGATACGTTTGCCTATGCCATTGCCCCCGGGTCGGTGGCTTTTCCACGGGGAACAGTGGGAACCCGCGTTTTCCGACTGACTTTTTTTTTTCACAGTATAGACACGATATGTTTTAACAAAAGTATATAATAAGAAAACCCCCCGGAAAGGCCTTACGGTCGTTACCCTTTTTATCTCGTTATATGATCTTTGGTTCCATATTTTTTATTGCTCACATGTTACATGTTTCCCCGTTTGTTTTCAACACATCCCCAAATTTTGTTCTCCGCCCCCCTTTTTGGGGCCGTCTCCCAGGGGGGGAGACTTTAGGGGCCGACCCCCTGATTTTCCCGTTTCTCGAGGCGCCCGGGCGTTGACTTCTATTTTGGGTACTATTTTGTGTATATATTCAAGGGGAAAAAGGGATTGTAATTATATGTATCGTGTTTAGAGGCTCGTGAGGATTGTACAGTAGATTTTTGGACCTGGCTTTGTCCCGTGTGATATGTTATACTTAATATCACTACTCGTTTACAGTACGATGTTATCGGCGATTTATGAAAAAATTGGGTGTTCATAGGGCCCCACTTTAAAAGAACAAGGGGATGAGGGGGTCCCCCGGAAAAGATCGGGTCTCTGGGGCCCCTGTTGGGGGAAAGAGTTTTTTGGGGCCGCAGGCCCGGGGGGCAAGATGGGCCCCGGGAGCCCCGGGTGGTCTGGGGCCCCGTGATTTTCGCCCAAGACCCCGAGTTTTAGGGTCCCCGGGAGGAAGCCCCGGGTTTTATGATGGATGCAAGGAAAACGGGGTTTTAACATGCTTGGGTTAGAGCGGGGAATTGGCATCGCGATCGGGATGTGCGGCTTGGGTTGGGGGTTTGGAAGCCTCGGGGGAGCAAATGCCCCTCCCTTTTGGGCGGGGGTTTGAGGCATTTCGCGACTTTTCCCCGGGGGAAGTTCGACGAGCTCGGGTTGTTCTTAAATTTAAGCAAGGAAATAGAGCGTCGGAAACCCCCCCTTCAACCCCCGGCCGGTATGCCCCGGCCATGATCGCCGTGGGGGGATCGTACATCGAGTGGGGGGTTTGGGGCCGCAATAATTAAAAATTTGCCCTTTCCCGGGGGAGGGATGACTTTTGTCGTACCCCCTGCCCAAAACCCGGGGAGCAACACCCCCGGGAGGCCTCCAAAGGGGGGTTTCCCGGGAAAAGGCTTTTCCCGGGGCGAGGGCAGTACAGAAGGCGGCCGCGTTTTCGGATATTCGGGCCAATCGGGGGGTACACCCTCGAACCGGTAAAGGTTTGATTTCCTTTTATTCGGGATAGACAAAATCTAACGTTCGGGATCCCAGGGGGGGCGATTTTGTAGGACGGGGGCGCCCCCCCCGCAGGCGCTCAGTGGCCCCATCGGGCTTTCCGGAAAGGGTGGTTCTTTGCCGGTCGGACCATTTGGGCTTTTTTTGCCCTTAAAGGATAAAGAGGCCAAACTCCATGGACAAAATTGGTTCTCGTCGCCGTGCCCCCCGGGGGGATTTCCCGGGCCCCGGCGGGCCGCCCGGGGGGGGGGGCCCCTGTTCGCCCCCTATGCCCCGCTTATTGCATCGACAGCGAGGGCCCCGGGCCCTTTCGCAAAATCGGCCCAAAATTTCTATGATATCGTTTTAAATTTGATTCGAATTTTCTTTTTCTTCGCCCGTTTTTGAACATTGGGAAATTTGGGGAAAAAAGTGACCTACGTACGGAAACGGTGAATACTAAAACCCGGAGGGGGGGCGAAAATAAAAAAAAAAAGTGTGTTGGGGTTTTAAAAACGCTAAGCCCCCACTCGTTCCATTCAGTGATATGCTTGGAGGGTGGAGACAAAATACAACCCCTAAAACGGGAAAAAATAAGTTTCGGTTTAAAGCTTGGGCGAGGTTTTTCCAGGGTGACCCCGGGAAATATTTGAAAATTTCAAAAGGGGGCCCGGGGACGAATGTGAACGGGTAACCCGGGTAAAAAAGAACGTGAGGGGGGAAACCCCTAAAAGTCGCGTGGGAGACGGACAGATTAGCGGGGGGGAAGAGATTTTGGACCAAATGGATATTTTGAGCGAATGTGAGAATATTCGAAGGAGCCCTAAAAAAAGTATTATATGCCAAAAAGGGTTTTAACATTAGACGAAGTTTAAAGGGGGAGGATGATATCCCCCTTTTGTATAATCGGATAATTCGGGGGAAAAATCGCGGGGAAAACGACAAGCAAGGTCATATTTTATTTTGTTTGACATGGGGTTCTTATGAAAAAAATTTTAAATAAAAAAAATGAAAGGTCAAAGGGGTTAAAGGGAAATTTGCAATAGACTGTGGACATGGAAAAGATGAAGGGCAAATTTGGAAGTTGGAAAAATATTTCATAAATTACAAGAACTAGCCAAAAATACAAAGTGGGCTTGAATTTTTTTTGAAAAAAACAAAAAAGGCCCAAAGGCAAAACCTGGCTGGCCCCTGACTAATTCATACTTTTTTAAAAAAGAGACTAAGTCATCTTTATCATAAAACCTCTAAATTTTCAAGAAAAGAAGAACAAAAAAGGGAAAGGGGGAAAAATTGAAGGCCATTCCCCGGAAAAAATTTTAAAAAAAAAATTTCAAAAATTTTTACAAAAAACTTTCCCCCTTTAGGTCCCCAGCAAGGGGAGTGGTTTTTTGGGAAGAGGAACACCCTTTTTTATAAGTTGAATCTCTACTCAAGTGAAGAATTGAAAAAAGTAGGTTTGACTCGCATGTTTGGGTGATGTTCATGTGTGTGTGTAAGAAAATGGATGGGAAAAACAAAAGGAAAAAAAAAGGGGTCCGTGTATATATGTATGTTGTGGGTGTAGAAAGCATTCTAATTAATTTATTTAGTGTTTGGTTATTATTTTTTGAATACATATGGATAAGGAAATTTGGGGAATTTGGAGAGAACGTGGTTTGGGGGCATGATATGGCCGTGTAGTGTGGGTGTATGGGATGTATACTTGGGTATAGTCTGTATATTGGGGAGTTGTGAAAGAATAATGGCATTAATTAACATCTTAGTTGTTGTGAAATAGAGTTATATCGCAAATAAAGACTTGATAAGGGGGAAATATTGGAATTAATTTAAAATTTGAAAAATAATGTTTTATGGGTGATTAAGATATTAGTAATGTTGATGGGAAAATATATTATAAGGTTGTTATTGTTTTTATTGAAAGTTTTTGGAAAAGTAGTAAATTGATTGAATATGGAATTGTTTATTGTTGTTTAGTTGTGTTAATAGTTTGGGGGTTTTAATTCCGGGGTTTTTGTTGATTGAAAACTTCGGGAATGTTGGGGTGGTATATTTACGGAGAAATCTTTTAAATTTGGGAAGCTTAAAGATTTCAACCTAAATGTCCTAATAAAATTTTGGTAAACATGACCCATTCGATTTTGGAAATTTCAACTAATTTTGGGAAAAGCTAAAGGAGCGAAAAAAGGGTAGTAAGGTTTTCCCCCTTTCCCTTTCGGGGATGTCTTAGAGTTGGCTTGATTTCGCGCCTGGGGCCTTTAACTCCCCAAAAAGTAATTGAAAATAGTTACTATTCATTCGGAAAATTGAAAAAAAAAGTGCGGAATTTGAAAATTCTAAACGTCCTAGAACTTGCAAAAAGAACCCGTTCCCCAAGACCTCCCCTGTAAGCGAAACGTAACACGTAAATGGTGCGCCCCCTTTTTGACCCGAGGTGGGCCCCCCTTTTTTCGGATTTTCCTTGTTATTCGGTTTATTCATTAAAAAATGAATCCCCTGGAAAATTTTTATTTTTTGTTATCGAGGCAACGTAACTTTTTAAAAAGGGTTTTCTGGGGAAAGAGATGCCGGAAAGAGAGAGTGACAAAAGCCTTGTTTCCAAAAGTTAGAAATTATGATTTTAAGCGTGACTTTTCTTCTTAAAAAATTTATAAATGTTTTCAAAAATATTCATTTTTCTCCAAAATCCAAGTTCTACGTTCTTGATAGTTTTTGATGACTAAAACGACGAATATAAATTTATAATGCAACGACGATGTCAACATGAGTAAATGTCTACGACGAGTATATCAATAGCATGTACCTACCATGAATATATATATGACTATGTTTTACTATGACATATGTATGTAAATGTATATGTATATGGGGAAGCGGGAAGGAGTAACGTGTCCACCGATTCAAATCTTATCATCCCGGACGCGGGATGCCCGACGCGGATATGGGAGAGCCGACGCGGCGTCCGTATATGATATATGATATATATGATATGTTGTGTGGGACACGTGGGGAGGGGGTGGAGAGGCGTGTACTCGGCCGTCGTAAAGGTAAGAAAAATGATCTTGCTCGAAACGCATCCGTTCATCGAAATGTACGTCTCTAAAATGTACTAAGTATCGAAACGAACCGTTCTATCGAAATGTCTTTACCGTATACGGGAATACGGGACCCGTGTTCGAAAAAAAGGGCTAGCGGCGTGGTATCCGCCCAGGCTACACTTACAGTTATCTGCACGGATAAGCTCCGTACATCTATTCTCATGTGACTTGTACTCATATTCATTTACTATGTTATTATTCATGCCTTACATACTCGACACTATTGTACCGACGCCCCTTCATGTGGCGCTGCGTTTCATGCCGCGAAGTTACGTATAGCCGGAGCTCGATCATTAGGAGTTTCCCCTCAAAAGTATTTTTGCGCGCTCCGTTGTTTCGAGCCCCGTCCGTGGTACTACCGTGTATATATTCGGCACGGCAGACTCGGCCCTTTCTATGATATGTGTACTATGTTTAGAGGCTCGTAGACGATATGTACGAGCTATTTGGTACTCCAGATGGTCCCCGTCGCTGTATAGTATGATCGCAAAGCTTATTAGCCTATGTGTATTATTGTGCTAATTATGTTAATGCTAGTTAAAAAAAAAAAAAAAAACGGTGTAGTTCATATGTGCAATGAGAGTCAGCGGGTTCGCTCGGCTCCAAATATGGGGTCGGGTGCCCATCACACCCTAGTAAGATCGGGGTGTGACAAAATCCTTCACTTATTAAATATACTTAATAATGCTTGCTCTTTATATTCCAAAGTGGTTTTACTTAACCCTAACTCGACGTACTTATGTTTCAAATTTGATAAGTGCTCTTCGATGATACGGGGTGTAACATCCTTCCCCCCTTAAAAACATTCGTCCTTGAATGTTGCAGTATTGCTAACCCACGAAACCATCTTTGATTTGTTAGAACAATTATTTTTCCTTTAGGTCCGATTACCATTTGCTTAAACTATAACTTGGGCGCCTTCTATTCTTTC
>NW_026723820.1:0-6287 GCF_029784015.1 Lycium ferocissimum
ACCCCCCCAAAAGTTAAATTTGGTCGTTAACAACAAACCGAGAATGAAACTAGAGCCAACATTATTACCAACAATGCCAACAATTATTCCAACAACATTCATCATTCATTTCATACAATCTTCCAACAACTCAATCAACATTTTCATATTCATTTAGCATTATGGAATTCATAATAACAACAACTAAAATATTAACTAGAATCAATTCACAACAATTGTCAATCCTTCATCATTCGGCCACAACATTAACATTGTTCTTCTATGAACTTCATTCATTTCTTGGCATTACCACATATACAATTTATCCATGACAACAACACAATCAAAATACTAAATAAAATCCATTCATCACATTTATGCAATACACTACATGTTCGGCCATAACCACACATTCACACGGCCACACCCCTACATCCATTTTCTTCGTTTTCCGCCATACTCAACATGCACAAACATTCATAACATCAAGAGGAAAATGAATCCTTACCTTTCTTCCTTGATTCTTCACTTGGCTAGAACTTGTCACTTGTATGAATATAGATTTTTCTTGCTCCAATGAACACTCTATGTTGTAGAGAACCTTCAACTTGCTTGGAATACTAGGAGGAAATGATTCTTCTTCATCAATTTCCCATGGCTAAATTTTCCTAGCCATGGCCGAAGCTACTCTCTTCTTCTTTTTTTTTTTTCCACTTCATGAATTATGAACACCCCTCTTATATATACTTATGTATATATTGCATGCATGTGAGGGGCACATGCCCCCTCTCTAGATTTTTCTTCCTTTTTTTTCTTGACTTTTTCTTTATTTTTCTAGAGTTTTCTTTTCTTTTCTTTCCTTTTTTTTAAAAGATGACTTACTTAGTCATTCTCTTCCCATTCTTTTCCTTCACATGGCCAATATGGCCCCTTTGGGAACTTTCATGAACCCTAGGTGAAATTCCCGTTTTGCCCCTCGACTTTTCTCAATATTACCATTTTGTCCCTAACCTTCCGCATTATTTCACGGCCCATTTTCCGATTCCTCTTCTTGCCCTTAGCCTTTCTCGATATTTTCACCTCTTTTGTCCACAATTAATATTCCTAACAACTCGCACCCCTAAAAAATTATTTTAGGACATAGTCTTGTCCTTAACTTCTCGCCATTGTCTCGCAGCATCCGAACGTACGAAGTACGGGCTATAACAGAATTATGTTGCAAACCCTAGGTTTTAGTCACAAGAATCATGTTAAGAATCATAGGTTTGATGTTAGGATTAATAATCAATGATTAAGATGTTCTACCTTAGTGTTGGAGCCCTAGAGAGATATTTTCGTCCTTAGGGTTTTTGAGAGGGAAAAGAATGGAAGAGAAACTAAAATTTTGCAACTTATATAATTTTAGCCCATCAGGAACAAACGACGGAGCGTCAAACAGATCGACGGAGCGTCGAACGGATCGACGGAGCGTCGATCTGCTTCGTCAAAAGGTCTTTGTGCTAGGTCAATTCTACTGTACAAACGACAGAGCGTCGGCAACGAGCGTCGTCGCATCGACGGAGCGCCGATCTCGCTCCGTCAAAGTCTTGAAATTTCCAGTGAGCAACTTTCTCTTCCTTACTTTCTACGGTGCAAAGGATGGAGCGTCGAACAAATTGACTATACAAGGACGACCGTCAAACCTCCTTTTTGTGAAATTGCAGTGAATTTTCATTTTGACCATCTTCTCTTGGGTCTTTAGCCTAAATTCATGCACTTAACCCAACATATAAGGTTCCAAAGGACTCATACAATGCTTTCACACTCTATACGGATTTACGAGATGTTACATTCAGGTACCTAAAAATAATGAAGTGATGAGATCTCAGTAAGTTATGTCGAATTGCGAACCAATGCAAATGATAGATCGTCGATGATATTTTGATACAATATAGCACACAATATTGTATAAGGTTGTAAGGATTTGAATTCTACGTCTCTTAAAGCATGTTGACGTAGAAATAATTGCCAAGTAATATGATACTTCTTGGTAAGCATAAAGCTTATTGGACCTGCTTTCTAGACATCATACGATGTCACACTATTTACACTGAGGGATGTTGTCACAGTTTTGTCACGGTCTACATGGCTTACTTGACAAAATTTATATGAAAATTTCTTAAGGATTCAAAGTGCCTGAAACATGTACAAGTTCTTAGGAAACTTGTTTATAATCCTTAAAATGAATTGAGGTATATGTGTAGGAATCGCCTCAATGAATATTCATTGGTGAAGTGTACAATTATGACTTTGATTACCCTTGAATCTTTAGGATAATTAGAATATTTCATATTTATGTGCAAGTTGATGTCTTGCATTTGAAAAAAATTTATATGAAAATTTCTTATATCAAAGTGCTCGAAACATGTACAAAGCCCTTAAAATGAATTGAGGTATCCAGGAATCGCCTCAATGATATTCATTGGTGAAGTGTACAATTATGACTTTGATTACCCTTGAATCTTTAGGATAAAGAATATTTCATAAGTAAGTTGAGAATATAACTGAATAGTCCCGTTTAAGTAAGAAAATTGAATAGGTCCTGAAGTACCATATCTTTGTGCAATTGTTGCATTTATATATCTTGCTATAGCTACGAGCATGACATAATTTCACTCTTACATAGAGATATTGAAATACGATCAATTGCCTATTGCAAATGAAAGCCTTAATATGAATAAGTTTATCCTAACGAATACAAGGCATTTATCTGATCGACATGAGAGTTTGATCTAGAAATGTTATCTATTCCCCATGAGGGGTTGCTGTCATACCATGTTTTTTTACATGACAGTCAAATCATAGAAAAATAACAACAGTTTATAAACCAAGTCAAGAATGTACTTGGCGTGATTGTAACAATATAATATGACAAAGATGCAACTCTATCAAGGAATGAAGATCTAGATGATCAACTAGTTCATCTGTTATATCTCGCATTTCGTACGTTGGAATATTTTTAAGTTGTTTGCGACAAATTAGGGACGAGGTTATTTTCCGACTTTGTTGTAAGACATAAGTGTTTTATGATTGTATGGGATGGAAATATTAACAAAATTTGGGGTTAAAAGTGGAATTTTGGAAATTAGTAGTTAATGAAAAATAAGGCCACATGTAGTGTGGGCCATGGCTACATGGAAGATTAATATATGTAGAGTTAGATGACTTGTTAAGTCATTTTCATCATGTTCATCTTTTGAAAATTTCATGAAACTTGGAGAAATTTGGAGGGAAGGAAATTTTTTTTAAAAAAAAAGGGGAAAAGAGGGGCACATGACCGGCCATGTGCCCCATAAAAAATATATATATGTGTGTGTGATGACTAAGAAGAACACACTTTATCATTTTGTTGCTCTAGAAATTTCAAGAAAGAGAGAGGGAGAAAAATATGGGGAGTTCGGCCAAGGGGCTGGGCTGGCCGAACTTGCCCCTTAAGTTTATCATGGAAAATTTTTCTTCTCCTAGTTTTCTACTAAATGGAAGGCTCTCTACCATATGGAGTAGTTGTTGGAAGAAGATAACCATTTGTTTTGCAAGGAACAAGCCTAGCCGAGAGTTGAAGGGCATGTGGGAAAAGGTAAGATTTCATCCTCCTTTATATGTTATGAAAGGTTTGTTTATGTTGTGGTGTGTAGAAATGGATAGAATTAATGAAAATATGGAAGGTTGCATGATGAATGCATACATATGCATGTGGCCGCGTGCATGTGTTGTTATGTAGACAAAGATGAGTTAATTTTATGTAGTATTCTAGTTGTGGTTATGGTGGAATTCATATTGGAAATGAAAGTTGAATGAATTTGGTTGAAGTTGGAAATATAGGTGTTGGCCGTGGTGGTGTATGGAATTGGAATGGAAATGGATTAATTTTGTTTAGTATGTTAGTTGTGTGTTGTGATCCTTGCAATGTAAATGAAGGTAAAATGATGTAAGTTTGCATTGAAATGGAATGTAGAAGCTTATGTCGCTTTAGTATGATTTTATGACATTATGGAAATTAAGTGCTAAGGTGCAAATTATGATGATTGTGGATGAACTTGGAAGACGGAAACGTGTTATGAGTAAGTATGCTAAAGATTAGAAGCTTTGGATGAATTATGGCTTTAATGGGAAGTTTGTATATTTTGTATATCTTGTGAATATTTTGTGGAAATGATATGAAATGATTTAGAATTGTATTGGAATGATCTTGATTAGTAAATGAATATGAGAATGTTAGTATTGAGTTGGAAATATGAATTTAGAATGAAAGCTATTGCACTATGTTGGAAAGAAGACTAGTTATGCTATATTGTGTTTCATAATGATTGTTTGTGTTGTCGGGTTGTTGTTGTTGATATATTGGGCCGAGCTAAGTCTCTCAGATGCTATATGTATAGGGGAAATGCTGCCGAAATTTCGGTAGACAAACATGAATTTAAGTTGAACTCTTGGAAGCTACAACTCACAATTGGTAAACATGACCATTTGTAGATTTTGGAGAAATCGGGATTCGAATTTGGAGAAGCTTAAGAAGCGGAAAAGGTATGTAAGGCTTACCCTTTCTTTCTCTTGGCATGTCCAAGATATACTAGGCTTGAATTTGGACCTTGGGGACAACTCTACTCTTCGGAATCCACGTCCGAAATTGCCCTTTTTCTTTCAAGAGAATTGAATCAATTATGTTGCTAATGGTTGGAAAAGTTGTCTAAACACCTAGAACTTGAACAAATGGGACCCGACTATCTTAAAACTATCACGAATGATATTATGAAGTGTAAAATACGTAAATTGGGTACGCCACCTCATTTGACCCGAGGGGCCCACAATCCCGAGACCTATGTATATTGTTCTATTTGCCTTATTTTCGTACGATAAATAATGAAAACCTTTGGCTAACGTTCCGAGTTTGTTATAAGTACTTGGTAACTCGATGTGAGTATTCGGTTCGGCTTATTCTGGCATAAACGCTTCGGTACGAATGATCTGATTTGAATATTTTGATATAAGCATTCCGATGGAAATATTCTAATACAAGTGTTCTGATATAAGTATTTGAGAATAAATGTTCTGATATATATGTTCTGACATAAATATTCCGCTATGTGTATTTGGATACGAGTCGTCTGATCCGAGTATTCCAATATGAGTATGCTCTATAAGCCTTAATGTTCTTCGTGTACGATCTCGGATCGCTTAAAAAGTCCGAAGAGGTTTTCGTATTTCAAACGCTCATATCTTCCCGATACTAACTCGGACGAACCCGAAACTCGTTTCTTCGAGCCTCCGAATATCGGTAAGTGTACGTGTTCATCGAGTACGGATTTACGTGCATACGGTTTCTCACGACTCGTGCATGACTTAATGTATCTTTCATCATGTCCGGGCCAGTGCATGTTATGTTCTCGTGCGTACTCCGCGGTATGATTCACCGAGTCCCCGGCCGTTCCGCCATCACTGCTCTCTCTCGCATTATTCACCGAACCTCGTACTTGCGGGCGGGACACGTTATCTCGTATGTATTTATGATTTGATGGCAGGGATGGCGGTCGTGATGGCACATGATGATTATTCACCGAGACCCGCAAGAGAGGGCCGGTACACGTTATGTATATTTGGCACATGATTCGACATGCATGATTCCATATTACCGAGTCCCTTAACAAAGGGCGGGACACGTTATTTGCATATATGACATATGATTACCGTTATACATGATCCTATTCACCGAGTCCCTCATCGTAGGCCGGACACGTTATATGCATATGTGACCTATGATTTTGACATGCATCGATGAGTCTATCCACCGAGTCCCTCACAGTGTGAGGTCGCGGGACACGTTACACGCATATAAGATATTGTTATTTTGGCATACGGTGATTCCGTTCGCCGCGTCCTTCAGAAGGGGGCCGGCTCAGATTCGTGTAAATTCTATATGATCCCGATATTCATAATCTAACTGGTGTCCGGGAAAGTAAGCATTCGGGACATTCTCGTACGCCTAAGATTCCGTCCGCTATACGTGTCACGACCCAACCCCGTAGGCCGGGATCGGTGCCCCAACTCACCCATACACACCTATCGACGCTAAGTACCGAATTATATCAAAAGCATCCCAAAAATAACGAAGCCGACTAGGTATATTTCAAATTGAAAAAATTGGTTTTGACCCTTTTTTTTTCGGGCTATCCAAAATAATTTGACGAAATAAACAAAACCATCGGGGGCCCCAACCAACAATATATACATAGGGACCGGCCCCGCGGGGTGGGGTCGCCCACCACGGGTAC
>NW_026723821.1:0-5859 GCF_029784015.1 Lycium ferocissimum
ATCAACCCGCCTAACCAATTTAGGAATTTAGATTGCTTATTCTTTATCTCTTCTTCAGCTTCACAGGTCATCTCATCAGTCCCTCTTCCCGGTTAGCTTTCCGGTTCGGACCTTTTGCAATGGCAGTTGGGTACAGTTTCATGTTGATGCTTCATGTGATTCCATAGCATGTGCTCTCATGTTTAGTTCACTTGGTGGTCCATAAACCTTCTCCTAACATCCGGTGGACTCTTTTATTTCCATTCATGAGAGCAGCATTTCCTCTTTCTTCCAAAGTTTTCCAAACCACTAATCACTGTTCTCTCCAAGTGTCTTCTTGAGTTCATCATCTTTGCTAACACCCTTCTTGTACCTTTAGCTCGAAGATCTTTCTCGCTCTTTACTCTCCTGTCACTCATTATGTTGCAATCTCTGTAAGAATATACGAAGGTGTTCAGATTAGTCCGTGAAATACCTCAGCGTCGCTTTACTAATCCTTAAGTTCTACCTTGTCTTCCCTTCTCTCGTCTTACCTCCGGTGTCGGGACAGATCCTTAGTTTTACCGTAGCCATGCCTCGCCCGTCCTCAGCACTAATTCTATTTTAGTAATTGGCTTAAACCACCGCTACATCTTTTCGTAGTGTTCCCGAAATATCCCAACCGCATCATCCTTGCTAAGCCTTCGTTCTTCTTATCAAACACTTACTTAGTCTTATTCTTAGCGTACCAATACTTACAGGTGGCATCACTGTCCTTATACCACTTGTATAAATTACGTTCAACTTTAGACATGGTCTTTCCGTCTCCCGTTTATGTTATACCTCGTACTTTGTACGTTGGAATATTCTAGGTTGGTTGCGACAAGTTATGGACAAGACTTTTAATCTCCGGTTTTGTTGATTTCGTGTTAATGCACAAGTTGCATATTCATCTTTTCATTGGCATGGAGTGTTAAGGGTAAATTGGGAATAAGGAAAATTTGGGGTTAAAAGCGAATCATGGAAAGTTAAGCATTTCATGGAAATTAAGGGCTAGAAGTGAAATTTTGGAAACTAAATATTTCATGAAAATGGCCATATGTGGCCATGTGTGTGGTGTGGGCCATAGCCCTATGTGTTAATTATATAAGTGGCAAAAGATGACTAATTAAGTCATCTTCATCATTTAGCACCCTAGAAAATTCAAGAAGCATGGAGAAAGAACAAGAGGCCATTGCCATGACCAAGAAAAATTGGAGTCCAAAAATTGACAATCATGTTGTTGCTTCATAATTTAAACTCACGTTGATGACATTATATTTCGTATTTTTGTACGTCGGACTATTCGCAAGCTGAGGTGGGGTCCACACACTGATATTTTTTTGGGACATGCGACAATTTATATGTATCACATATGTGAAGTTAAACATAACTCAAGAAGGACCCTTGAGCCAAATCAAAATGGAAGTCCTCCAAACAAATATTTTTAAGTAATGTTTTCGGGTGATCTAACTTCGAGGGGCAGAAACGGTATCATAAGTTTGGAATTTGGAAAAACACCAAAGATAGAAGTTGTAGATAATTGAATTATCTTTCCAACCATAGGTCTTGGGCCCACAGATGACATCGGGATAATGAGATATGAATGTTTTAAGGCGGAAAGGTCAGTGGGCTAGGCCCAAACCGGGCCCAATCGGATTAGGCCAATGACCCATGCCTATTTAAGTCTAATTTCAGCCCTTTCCTCTCATTTTTCAGACCAAGAATACCCAGAAAATTCTGGAAAGAGAGAGAGAAGAACCTTGGAGAGAAGAAAACCAATTTTGACCAAAATGCGAGCCCCGAATTCCGAAGCCCATGAAGAGAAAAGTGTTGTCGTTGCGTCAATTTAAGCTAAAAATCAACCAAGGAGAAGAGTGATAACGTGGGGCGCATGCTTAAGGTATGAATACGGTTCCTTTTCATTGTTAACGAGTGTATTTAGAATTTTAATGGATTAAAACGGAGGGGATAGTGCATAGAAATGGATGAAATTCATGAAATTTTGTATGTTGATGTTGAGTCGTGAGTATGGGCTGTTTTGTGACAAGGAATGAACTAAATTTATTTAGTATGTTTGGATTGTTGTGTTGTGGATTCTATGGTGCTAATGAAAGTTTAATGGTTCAAAGTGAAGTTATAGTTGTTTGCGGCTTGTTATGGAATTTTATATAGTTTATTGAATTTATGGAAGTAATGGATTATTAATGTATTTCATGAATTCGGAAGGAAGTGTGTTGTGTTGTTTCCTTGAACTTGGAGGTTTCGGGTTTCATTATGTAGTGGATGGAATGTTGTTGAATTGTGTCGAATGGGTTATTAATGTTAGAATGCGCTTTGAATCGATTATTGATGTTGCTTATGTGGTTTTTGGTATTGTTGTTGATAATATTGGCCGAGTTGAATTCTCGGGGTTGTTGAACTTATAGGGGAAATGCTTCCCAAATTTCTGTAAATAAAGTGATGGCTTGGGATTGGGTTAACGCTCGTCCGTGAGCCCCGCGACTTTTCTTATGTACTTCTGACGATTTTTGAAAGGATGTGATATGACTATTATTCCGATTTCAAGTACCATCAGTTTACTTATCTTTTGAGTTTGTAATAATGATTCGATAACATATGATGACTATGATTTTCATAGGCGGGCCGGATGGGTTGACGCTCGTCCGTGGGTCTCGCGATCTTCTTACGTATAATTCGATGGCTTTTGAAAGAATTCAATATGACTACCTTTCCGACCCCCGAGTATGATTATATATTTCTCGGTGAGTCCGAAATAATTATTCGTATACTTATGATTCCGATACGTAACTATAGTTTCGAAGTTAGGTTTGATATGTTCCCGAGTGATATTCGGAAGAAAGTCGATTTGACTACTAGTTTGGCTTATAAATAACGATCCTTTGATTATGATGTTGGGTCTTTGTAAGTGTTTTGCATTGCATATGAATTCCCACGATTCTGCTCGTGCATTTTGTTATTACCTCTTTCGCCGAGTCCCGGGCCGGTATGTGTGATATTGACCGCGGTATGTGTATATGTAATATTGCCGCTGGGTATTTGGCCACGGTATGTGTATATGTGATATTGCCGCTGGGTATTTGGCCGCAGTATGTGTATATGTGTGATATTGGCGCTGGTACTTGACCGCGGTATGTGTATATGTGATATTGTCATTTGGGTATTTGGCCACGTATGTGTATATGTGTGATATTGTCGCCGGGTACTTGACCGCGGTATGTGTATATGTGATATTGTATTTGGGTACTTGACCGCGTATGTGTATATGTGATTTTGACGATGCTGGGTTATGATCGGTCGGTTAATGTCGGCCTCCATATGATTTGTTCTATTTTCTATATGTATGAGACGAAACGTTTTACAAAGAAAGCTAAGCATTTTGGCATTCGGATTATCACATTTGTCTTCTGTACCGCCTATGTATGATTTGTACTTGAGCAAGCCCTTTGGTATTACTGATTTTTATGCTCATTTTCTGCACTCGTACTTTGGTTATGACCTCGTTTTCGTATGCCATCTTGTACATGCTCGGTACATATTCGTACCGACCCCCTTTCTTCGGGGCTGCGTTTCGTGCCGCGCGGTACCCTGAGATGAGTAGATGATGTTAGCGGAAGACGTTCCACCGGATTGGCGAGCTCCATTTCCTCCGAAGTCTTTGCCGAGTCGAGTGCTTTTTGTATGGTAGCGAGATGTTGGTAGAGACTTTGCGAACGTTGTCGTGTGTGTGATATGTCGGTTTTGTAGCGGCTATGTAAGCCGTTGTATTATTATGCATTATGTTACGAACTTCATATGTTCTGATTTCATACGATGCTAGTTCTATTTGATTTGACAAAGATGAAAGGCATGCTTGTTTTACGAAAAAACATTTTCATTATGTACTTGTGTCATGTTTTACGGACGGTATGGTTATGAGTATTACGAAAGTCAGCGGGTTCGCTCGGCCCTAGGTAAGGGTCGGGTGTCCATCACACCCTATCGGATTAAGGGTGTGACAGTTTATTTGACTCTATATATATTGTTCATTCCAAGACTTGCTCGTCCTATTTTGTCATATTTCTCTCCCTTCCTTTAATCACTCCTGACTTCCCCACTTCCTACTATAAGGGTTTTCTATTCCCTCTCCTTTATTACCGACAGGTTACAATAGCATTAGCGAACACCTCCATAGTCAACATCTCGGCCCTTATTCTAGTATAGGATCGCTATCCTTCATACTATTTCTTAGGTTATTCAATACCGTCCTCTTGTCATACTCTTTTTCCTCATACACGTCCACTTCCTGGCGTCAGGTCACTCAAAGTCTCTGCAAAACTTCTCACACTACCTTAAATACCATCCTGACTTTTATCCTCTTATTGCTGGTTTTCCGGTCTTACTAGCTTATTTCAGTAATGGGTCTCACTCGTAGCTCAGGTATCCATATCACACACATTACCGGGTCAATTGTTTCTATCTCGTCCTTGCATTTCTCTCACCCGCTTCCCCCCTTTAGGGGTGTACTTATATCATTATCTATTTATACTTGCCTCATGTCCTTACTTCCAATCACAATTAGGCTGTACTTTTATTCCGGCAATAAATATCCAAAGTCCTTTTGGCATATTACCTTTATCTTAACTTATCTCGGGTGCTTCCGTTGGTATCCCCTTATCAGTTCTCCCGTTTACGTCTGGCTTTCATTTTGCCCACGAGAGATCTTATGCTACCTCTATGTCGTTCAGAACACACTATTCCTACATAATCCTCCTCCCATTTTTAAAACGTATTCTGTTCGTCCACGCTTATCCGTATCATGCTTGAGTCTGTCTTCAAAGACTCATTATACCTTGCTTCTCATTTTCCTATAACTTGGCTTTTCATCGTCCCATCACTTATGGTGCTCGTGTCCTCCGTCACACGTCAGAACCTATTACTACGCTGTTGTCTCACTTTCTTCTTATCTCCTTCTTCCGTTAGCTCCCTTTCTCTTTACCGGTCTGATCCGCCCCGTCCTATGCGATCCCTTAAGGTTTCTGCTCACTCTGCAGATTCTAATCTTCTTTAAATTACTCCAGCTTCCCGTTTGCTTCTTACAAATACCGAATTTGTAAAATTTTTAGAAAACTTCCCAGGGGGTCAGCCATCCTAAAATTTCCCTCACTTCAGCACGCTTAACTTTGAAACTTCAATAAAATCGGGTACGTTAATGCTGGTACAATCACGTCCACCTCACCGTATGACCTTTATCACGTAATCTGGAGTAAATCGGAATCTTAACATCTTCCAAAACGTCCTCGTAACACATCTCATCAGCTATCTTGTCCATACATTCCTATTCGTCACAATTCTCCTTCCTTCATGCTCTTGTCTTAATCGTATCCTTACTTCTTTTAACTATTAGCTCGTCGTAATTCGTCCCTACTTGTCCACTCGGTCAGCACCTTAAATAGCACTCCGTCACGACTCACCAGGCCCCTTTTTTTTGGATCGTCTTTTAGGGCTACAAGTCCTTTCCCAAATTCTTTTTACCGTATCGACACCGACCTTCTAATTATTCTTATCCTCAATTCCGCAATTTAACTTATTCTTCCAAGAGGGCAGCCGCACCTACGGCTCGGTCAAATCCCATCGTTACTATTGACACGACCCTTTCCAAACATATTCCAGACTTTCATCTCGTTCTCGTATTATTTCTAGAAAAATTTCGGCGAAGTTCCCTCCGTATTTCCGTACTATCCCAAAGCACACACAGGAAATACCAACGAGTGCCTCACGGGGTATCATCATATATATATATCATACCATATCGTATCGTATCACAGCCGCACAGGGCTCCCAATATCCACAATAGCATAA
>NW_026723822.1:0-13548 GCF_029784015.1 Lycium ferocissimum
AGTGATGTATGGAGGAGGGGTTGAAAAAATTTTTTATCATGGCCTTTTGGAACAATGAGGGTGCCGTTTTCAACCCAAAGGGCATGACCTTACTGAAAGTGGTGATCGGGTATGCAAAAAACCCCGTTTTTGGTCTATCTTTCCGGGTGTATTCCCAATTGCCAAAACCCCGATTTAAGGTCAAACTTGGAAAAGTATTTAGCTTTGGCTAAGTGTGAAAAAAAGGTGAGTTTATTTGGGATAGGGAATTTATCATCCTGGAGGAAATAGTTAAGAGGTTGATAGTTTATGACTAATGAAGTTTACCGCTTGTTTGTTCCGCTTGGATTATTGACATAGAGACGCCTCGCATACCCATTGCGAATTAGAGGGCTCGATAAGTCCAAACTCCAGAGCTCTTCGCATTCACACCCATAAAGTGAAGATGATGCGGATTCGTAGGGTGACTTGCCTTCGTCGGATTAATGCTTTCATTCTTCTTGAAGGGGGAGTTTAATGAAAAAACTCTTATTCAAATTACCATAGAGGCTTTTTGCATTTTCCCATAAACTCTTGCGAGAATCTGCACATGAATGCTCCACCAATTGCTTTTCTATCTCTTGATCCATTCGGCATCCGCTATTTGGAATAATCGTAAAACATCCGTATATGGCTTGAATTGTTTCGAACGTTATTCCACGGGCTTTGATCTAGAGCCGATCTCTAAGCCCGAAGATGTCGGAACCGACAACGAGATCTTTTCCGGGACATCTCGATCCCGATCGGCTTTGTTCGAAATTTCGAAGCCACGGGAAGAATTCAATTGTGATTGGATGCTTTGTGATGAGCGTGGTAGTTGGGACTCCGGTCCGGCGGTGTTGAAATCTTTGAAATGTGGAATCCGTTGATCCTCGGGAAGGACGGCCGGGTTCGTGCGCGAACACGCCGCTCAAAGTGTCCGTAGCTGCAATAACACGGATTGGTTTATCCCATTTGGATGGATAAACTTTAACCTTTTGTGGGATCACCATGATGCCGTTGATCTCTCTGAGCCTTTCCTCCGGTTCTCAAATCGTAATATTCATCGCACTTATTCTTCGTACACGTCCATGGAAAAGAGGGTCTTCTTCGTAGGTTCGTCCTACAATGAGAGAACGGATTCAAGATCGCCATCTTCATCCGTACGGATACCGGTGTAGTCCCTCGACTTCTATTTCGGCAAGAAGTTTTGATCGAACTTCCGGATTGGGGACAATTTTTTGCATAATGCCCAATCTTGTTGCAGATGAAGCATCTATCATTTTTCCGGGACTTGCCTGGGCTCCTCCTCCTGAAATATTTTGTGCGCCTCCTGAACTGGGATCTTTCTCCTGAAGGCCTTGGCCATTTGAATCGCGCCCATCAAAACCCACCCTTTTTCCCATGTCCTCACAAACATACTCACCACCAAAGCTTGACCATTCTTTCACTATGTTCCCATCCACAAAACGAGACCCTATGCCTTTTGCCCAAAAACAAAACAATGAACCCGAGTTTGACATTGCAAAAATGGTTTGGGAAAGGAAAGACTCTATGGCGGCCCCACCAAACGGAAGAAAGAACTCGGAGAAGGTTCAAAAAGAATCCAGCTGGAAAACTTGATGTATCTCGGCCCACAATACTCCTAACCTGCGTGGCCCAACCCACAAAATGATGTAGAGGAGGATGATACTACAGATCCGGTCGACGAAGATTCATATGATCGATCCTACCGAAGCAAGCGTTGAGACAAGCGCGCATTCCTCGCCTGACTCTTCTCGTAAGAAAATAACCCACCAATATTCATGAATCAACCCGAGAGAACTTGAGAAATCTCCGAGAAGTAGATGATGATCGTGACGGGATGACGAGATGAGCCAATTCCGGAAAAGTTAGCGTCGTAACCAACAACGAGAAAATTCGTTGGGACCGGATTCCATACTTGGTGTACCGATGATATCAAAGTATCAAGATGGCCCCAAAGGATCCAAGATTTCTTCACTTGGATGGTGACAAAGAATCTTGTCGAGCGGGAAAAGTATGATCCCGTGAGAATTCACTTCAAGGTTCTCCTAATTCCCCGAGACGGTGGGAATTCACTGGGACACAAGACAAAAATATGTTTCTCACATCCCAAGACTTTGCTACAACATCAAAATACCTCCAAGAGGTATTTTGTGGAGATACGAAACCAAAGGCAGTTAAAAAAACTAAGGAGACAGTTCTTCGAAATGAAATGCGTAGCATTGTGAGAGATGTCATCGATATCCATTTTCGAAGATGGCTAAAATGTTCTTGAGTTAGGCGGAGAAGCTAGTCTCGAAAGCGTGCTTTTGTTTTATCACTTCCAAAGATGTTAGCAAACGCGACCATGACGATCGTTGAGGAGAAATTTCAATCAATAACGATCCTTGGTCGGCTACATCGTGCAAGCAATATTTCTAGCGTTGGATGATATCCGCACAAAGAGATCATTGCTTTTGAAGCGGTATCATACGAAACAATCCAAATTTCTCGATAAGGCTTGCGGAAAGTCCGACCCACCATCGGGTCCATTTGTTCGTGCCGAGGTTCCCGGACGAAAGGGAAGGTTCGAGCGATTTAAATGGCCAAGGCCTTCGGGAGAAAGATCCGGTTCAGAGGCGCACAAAATATTTCGGGAGTGAGGAGCCCGTGCATGTCCCGGAAAATGATAGATGCTTCATCCGCAACAAGATCGAGCGTTACGCAAAAAATTGTCCCCAATCCGGTAAGGTCGATCAAGCTTCTTACTGAAATAGAGGACTACACTAGTATCCATCTAGATGAAGATGGCGATCTTGAATCCGTTCTCTCATTAGAGGACGAACCCACAGAGAAGACCCTCTTTTCCATGGACGTGTACGAAGAATATGGCGACGAATATTACCAAATTTCGTAACCGCAGGAGTGCTCAAGAAGATATCAACAACATCATGGTGATCCCGCAGGTCCAGCTTAAAGTTTATCCATCCAAATGGGATAAACCAATCCAGGTTATTGCCTTCATGGACACTTGAGCGGCATGTTCACTAATGAACCCCGCCGTCCTTCCTGAGGATCAATGGATTCCACATTTCAAAGATTTCAACACTGCGTTGGGACCGGAGTCCTAACCACCACATATCACAAAGCATCCAATCACAATTGAATTCTTCCTGTGGTTGAAATTTCGAACAAAGCCGATTGGATCGGATGTCCCAGAAAAGATCTCATTGTCGGTTTGACATCTTGGCCCGACTTAGAGATCGGCTCTAGATCAAAGCCCATGAATAACGTTCAAAAAACAATTCAAGCCATATACGGATGTTTTACGATTATTCCAAATAATCGATCTTTGAGCAGTATCGAGGAGATAGAAAAGCAATTCGTGGAGCATTCGTGTGCGGATTCTCACAAGGAGTTTATGGGAAAATGCAAAAAACCTCTATGGCCGAATGAGGAGTTTTTCATTAAACTCTTCAAGAAGAATGAAAGCATTATGCCGCTAATTTATACGGTAAAGCCAAACTATTACCGGCATATGCACATTAGCCAGCAAATAATATATTTTTATCGGCAATTTAATAAAACGGCCAGCAAAAGAACTGATTTTTATTTTTTATATGCCCTCCAAAAGCAAGCCCTATAATTTTCATTTCCCTCTCTTCTCTAACGCATCCCCCTACGGCTTTATGGTATTCATCTTCTTTTGTTGTTCTTGCCTTGTCTGTCATCTTTCATTTAGCCAACAAATGCACTCTCATCGTTCCATATTTTGAAGATCATGATGTTAGATTTACTCCGGTCAAAAGGTAACGGCTAACTGAACCTCAGTTTAAGGGGAAATTCTTTGTACAAGATCAGCTTATGTCTCTCATTTGCAATTTTTTTTTCTCTTTATGAGTGAATGGGTATCTGATTTGTTCATGCTTCTTGTTGTTGATTGGAGTAAATAAGCTCTCTGGTTTCTTTTTTCTTCAATTTTACTGTGCTATATGTTAATTTGATATTTTACATCGGCATTTCTTTGTGCTCATTTTGTAACCATAGGAGACTGGGTTTAATTTTGAATTACTAATTTTCTCTCTATTGCTTGTGATTTGGCATGATTCATATTCATTTGTTTATACTATATTAGTAGTTGTGGTGTTTCCTCAAGAGGAAAAATTAAGAAGCATATTTGGTGTTTGATAAAATGTCACAAAAGAGATAATGTCACTTAAACAATAATGACTATATAATGGTATATTGTTTTGCAAGTAGTTCCTTAAATCATTGAAAGATGAGATTTCTTTTTCAGTACATTTGCGTACCGAGTAGTTTAAAATCCTTTTAGTTAGATTAGCAAAGAAAAATAGAATTACCTCTTAGTTAAATGAGGCTGTTAATATCGTGTTGTTGGTTCTACTGGAGCGAAGATATTGCTTCAACTCTGAGAGCACCAGAGGACTCGTGTCCTCATGATCTGTAAGCTTTTTCAGTGTTCTGACTTGCAAACAATGACACTATATTTCTTACTAAATGTTTTCATTTTATATTTGTCACTTTAACTGAGACTTCAGCATGATGGTCTATGTCAATGACACTTAATCTTGTTACATTGATTGGCAGGATTAGCTATTAAAAGTTTTATATGTTATAAGCTAATGTTATTGATTCAGTAGCTAGTAGCATGCCATTTCAATGGTGTGTGCCTCTACTCATTTATGATGACTTTTGATTCTACCTATACATCCTGCTTCTATTCTCATTTTAATATAGTGTAGGAGTGCTTCCATGTTATATTAGTAAAAGCGATGATCCTGTTACTGCTTTTATTTCCTAAAGGTCGAGCTCTAAGATTTGTTTTCTTTAACTGACTAGACAGTAAGTAGGATCACATCTCATGCATCCTAGCTTATACTTATTCATTAAATTCAGTTGGAAATTTGGGTCGGAAAACTACAACGCTCCAGATACTACGGAAAACACTAACTAATGCAAGATACCATACAATCAGTAAGATAAATTAGTCTATATTGTTACATTATGGCAATTATAAGAGGAACACAAATAATCTTTGGTCAAATATTTCTGCCATAAAAGTATAAAATTCTTCAACTTTTTATGCCATTTCGTCGAGTTTCCTAGTAATTGCAGTGTATTCTGCTACAATTCCTAAATGGCCATGCTTCTTCAATTTCTTCCTCATATTTGAGTGCAAGGGCAACAAAAAGAAGATGTTATATGGTACATGAAAGAATCAACTATAGTTAAGAATCAACTATAGTTCTATATGTGCTGAAATGAAAAGGGAAATCAATAATGATGAGGAAGCTTTAGGAAAATACGATGGTAAAATTCGAGAGGTAGCAATTGAAGTTACCCCCATAAAATGGTGGAACACCACTGAGTAGAATGTATAGAATAATACATACTTCACTTTTCAACAAAACGGAAGCCAAAAAAATAATTGGCTATCGCTGATTTGGCACGAGCTCACCATTTAGCGCGCACCTCATTCTGATATCCAACAGCTCTTATGTTGTCTGTTGTAGGGAGTGCGCGCTTTGTAGAGCTTGACGAGACTGAATTACACATATTGAGCAATTTTCTTTGACTGAACTGACCACTTCATGTTGCGTTTGATAAACTTCATTGTAGTTTCAGAGCTACAATTTCTTAATTACTTGAAAGTTCCTCTCAGATTTCCTTTCATTTCAACTTTGGTGAGACCCCTGAATCACCCATCTGACCTTCTTAATGTATACCTATAAAACTTCCATGTTTCAGCTCTACTCTTAATCTCCATCTCATCTTAAAAGATAGGGAAACAATGATACGGAGATTAGGAGAATCTATGTAACAAAATTCATGTGTTTGATACGTAAGCACTCAAGCCTAGAAGTCCAATATTGCTAGAGTATTCCATCTTGTCTATAATACCTTTTCTCAAGTGGTCTTACTTCGCTAATAAAATACAACAGTATTCCATAGAATTTTGTGCCTTTTCTCTAAAAATCTGGTCAGATTCATGTGTTGCGTCCATTAATGCTTATATGTTCTTCCATTGTGGCAATGTTCTGACAAAGCAAGGCAATTTGAATTAGTATCAAAAGTAAGTACTAAATAATTTCTTTTTTCCTTTACTTGTTGATTTATAGCACTACATGCCAGCTTGATCACAATAGATTTAGCATGCGACATCAACTAAATTAGTACTTGTTTTGATAGCATATTTCCATTTCTCTAAGTTTGTATACAAGCACTATTGTTATTATTTCATCCTCACCATGAAGTTTTCAAGTATTAAGTCGCACAAAAGCAGTAGACTATCTCCTGGCTTCTTGTCATTGTAAAAAAAAAAATTGTGATGTACTTTATGCGTATGAGTCCGTCATTGTCTTGGTCTATAACTCGGCACTTAGTATTAGTTTGAGTTACTTAGAAAAGTTTTGTTTATATTATGTGACGAAATACTTGTAATCCGCAGGATGCATCTGTGCCTGCCTTCTTTTTCAAAGAAAAATTCCATACAACTGTTCCATTAACAAGAATCAGGGATGTTGCTTTCTTTGGTCTATGGCTGCTTCTGGAATCTTTTAGCTTCAAACATGGTTGGCTCTGTGAGGACAACTGGTAGTTCTGCAATGAAAGTGGATGTGTTCATTCTGCGAAGCTCTTTTTGACAGCTTCTGGAGTATAACTTTAGTTTGATGAGACTCTTCAAAGGTTGGTTGAAAGCTACAATATTTAGGGAAGATTGGAGTTGTAAGTTGAATGAGTTCTTGGTTGCAACTTAATCTGATGCAATTTAGTCCATCTTTTTGGTGCTCAAATGAATCTTCAAGCTGGAATTTCAGGTGGGAGACATTCAGTATGATCAAGAGCTACAGAGATATATTTGCAGGGCTTGAAATGACATTAGATTCAAATGATTTATTTTTCCTCTTATGTTGTTGAAACGTTGAAACTGTGGATTGGAAGTTGTTTTGTTTTCTATGAATTTAATGAAATATATTTTTATTTCAAGAATGGTGCATGCTTTATTACGAACTTTTATATATTTGTGTTTAAATTTGTTCTGCTATAGCAAAAGCCATTTAAGACATAAATAAAAGCTAATGCAAGAATAGTTTTAGTAGTCATTACATTTGCCGCTAAAAGAGGTCTCCATCACCAGCAAATAATGGTCTTTACCGGCAATAATAAAGGCTGTAGTATGTATAAGCTAGCACATTTCTATAAGTGATATAGTGGCTATTGTAATTGCCGGTAAATCAATGCCACTAAAAGTAACGCCCTTTAGCGGCAATAATTTGTGTCTTTACCAGCATTCGGCAGAATTGCCGCTAAAGCTTTTAGCGACGCTGGATACAGCGGCAAATAAACAATTGCCGGTAGAACTTTGGTGTTAGCTTTAGTTGTGCAATATTTATTGCATTTTCGCTTTTTAAAGGGGAAATATATTGCCATAGCTTTACTAAAGACCATTTTTGCCAAATCAATAAATAGGTAATATAATTTTATCTTGAGCCCGACATTAAAACTAACTTGAACAAGAGAAGTAAAGTTATAGGTAGTCCACTCACTGAATAAGAATCACTTTGTTTTACGGAGTTAATAATCAGAGCTTGGCCCCGATATGGATCTGCAAAACTATGGCCTTGGCCAAGTAAGTGCTAACACTCCGGGGCTTTGGCCCAGTATAAATTCACAAATCAGTGGCCTTGGCCAAGTAAGTGAGCCAGTCGGTGGCCTTGGCCACGTATACGTATACATAAGACTGTGCCCTTAGGCAAGGTCTGAAAGTGTTCAACATTCAACAATATATATATATACTGAAAATCATCTTGTGTAATGTAACGGAATCTTGGTCAAAGCCCGGGCGAGACATGTATTTGGGCGATTATGGAATGTAAACATGCGAGTTTTTCATATTTGAGACTCATGGAAGATCAAGGAGCGAGAAAGTCATCTTGTAATGCATACCTCTTGAAATCTTTGAATCATCTTTGGACTCCACATGTATTGGAATAACTTAATAGAACTAAGCGAGACATGTATTCATGAGCGATTATGAGAAGCGAAACTTTTAATTAGTTTATAAACATGATGAGCTTCTAGATTGAGACTTCGTGGGTATAAAACACGACTCTAATTAGATTACGTACGAGTTCACAATGTTCGGAATGAAAGTCATGAAGGAAATACGAAACTAGAGAATTGGGGTTACACGACTATTCATGGAACTAAAGCATAACTATAACTGCGAAGGCAAATCGTAATAGTCAATAAATCGTATCGTAAGGAGAATTATGAACATTTCCCAAACGTAGAGATTAGCCTCACATACCTTAACTTCCTGCTTTCTGAGCATAATGCGACGTTCGTCAACCCTTTGACTTTAATCTAACGTACAAGTCAAAGGGATTCCGCTTAATAGTAATAATATACATTATTTGGTCACTTAGGCATTTTTATTAAACACTTAGTGGGCATAAAGCTTCACAGCCACTTACTTATGGTGTTTCTATACCCATAACCCATTCTCTTGATCTTAGATGATTTATACCATGAAATAGATATAACAATCATTATACTTCATCGCCGTAAGATTATCACAATCCTGAGTCAGCAAATCCAAAGCCACAATACAAGTCATATGTTTCTCTTTATCAAGCACAATTTACTATTCTCCCAAGAACTCATTAATTTACAACTATAAATGATTAGGGAGTAGAAGCGTTACCTTTTTGAAGTTCAATCCTCTTGAATTCGAGTTCTAGGGTTTCGTTGCTCAATAATGATGTTCCAATCACAACTCTATCGATTATAAGGGTTTACTCAAGTTAGAAAGGGATTAGAGACTTGAAATCAACCTAGAATCATTGGACAACTCACCTTGGAGGGTTATTGAGGCTTGGTAGTTATTCTTTCTTGCCTTAGGATAATTTTTTCTTGAATAAAGAAGTGGTAGGGATTGAATGCCAATCTTAATTATAATTTAAACGCGAAATTGACCTTTTGACTTGAAACCCGATCATTTTAAAGTGATGGGCACATTGTTTGTGATGAAGGCAATCGGACTATCTGCCCGATTCCTAGCCGAGAGGGTGTTTTTACACGATCGTCTGGACGCGGGGCCATCACACGTGCCCCTCGCTCGCGGTCGTATTCGGTTCGCCAAAGTGTTCGATAACACAGCATAACATCATGCCGACTCTTTTTGGGCTCGTCAATTTACCGTTAGAAAGGTATTTCAAAGATCTACAACTTTCTTCTTTCAAGTTTTCTCAAAATCTCGAAAAGGTTTCACGAAATTGGAGACGTATCAAAAAATTAGCGATGCTATCAAATCTTAAGGTCCACTATTAGCCGTCTTGCGACGATCTCTGTTTTTCCTGATCTTTATATGGATGGAAAGGTATTTCCACGTACTGTAACTTTCATTAAGGAACAATTTCTATATTCTTAACTAATCAAGGGGTTACGATTGCCCGAAATAGGCCCGTCAACCATTTTTGCAGTACGTATAAACTTTTAAATTTTCCGCTAAAACTACAACGATCTGAGTCTAACCTTAATTCTAAGATACGAGTTGTAACATTATCTCCCCTTAGGGATCATTCCTCCTCGAATGATTGGCATTTCTATAATCGCGACTAATTCGAGACTACGGAAACCGGCGAGTTTACTTTCACAGCAGATACCCTCGCTTGATTCGTGAGACACGTGATCATTGAACTGACATGAACATGGTTACTGAACTGAATGAATACATGATCACTGAAATACTGAGATACCGACTTGAATGTCCTCTTGAGTAGTAGAATACGCGAAGTGATTGAATACGGGTAGTAGACTCTTGGATTGGCACGAATATGTGAGTACTGAACTGACATGAATATTATAACATGAGGTCTAAATACTATAGACATAAATATCATGACATGAGATCTGAATAGTGTGTTGTCGACACGACCATACGTACGAGGATGAAGAACTATTTTGAGGTTTACCTTTGTGCCAGGTCCTTTGAAAAGGTTTCTATAGATTTATTTGCGAGAGCGGGAGCCACGGTGCAGAGATGATGAACTAAGGTCAATATGTCTGAAAATGTTCTGGATATATAACTTGAAAGCTTGATCTTGTTGAATTTGTAGTTTTCCCTTTGTTAAGGAGTGGGAGGTTTGAATTGGTAAGTCGATCTCTGATCACCCAAAATCGAATCATGCTTTCGAAAAGAGCGAGGTAAAACTGTTATGAAATCTATGTTTATCATCTCCCACGTTTCCACGGGAATTTACATGATCTGAGCCGGCCACTGACCTCTGTGCTCGGCTTTCACTTGCTTGACAATTCGAACACTTGGCCACAAAGTCTGTGACGTTTTTTCATGTCGTTCCGCTGATAAATCTCCTTGAGATCATGGTACATCTTTTGTGGAACTTTGGGTGGATAGAATAAATGGAATAATGGGCTTGACATAATCCTCCGTCTCTAAGTCCATCTATGCAGGAACACGCGACTGTCTTGGTACCTCAAAGTACCATCATCCCCCCCATGTTCAAAAGACAGAGTCTTATGCTCGTGAATCCTCTTTCGGTACCTTAAGTAGGAGTCATCCGACTATTTCTCCTTTAACCCATTTTACTAAGGAGGAATAAGCCTGTTCAGACAATAACTCACAGCTTCGAGTTCGAAAGTCAAACTCCTAGCTTGGATAAAGCGGTGAACTTCTCTCATCCTTGATTCTCTTGTTTTGTCTCAACATGAGCTAACTCTACGTACTTGATTTCTTTTGAAGTTACTTCTAAAAAACTAACATAGTATTGTTGTGTGCTAAGTATTTGACTAACGCCACGGGTCGTCTAGCACAGTAGTACTATCCATGTGACACATAATGGGCATGATCTTATAATCGGTAATTGATCTAAACAAAAACGATCAACGATCCTTCTACTACATCAGGTTTCTCAACATGCGAGGCATACTCCTTATAGAGACTATCTCATTTATGCCGTCTAATGAGCGAGAGGTTAGTATCTCATGCTAACCCTTCGGGTTTTCAAATATCACTGGACTTACTAAATATTTACGCATCTCCCCTTTAGACCAAAGGCTAACGTCTTATACTTATGAATTCTTCAGGATCCAATAACTTTCGTTATCTTCTATGGTTTTTTTTTGTATAAACTACGCGTGAACAAACTCAATTTTGAGCAAATCTTCCTTATTAGGTAAAACTGGTTCTTTACATGAACGGAGTTGCTAATGTATTCATAGCGCGTCTCTGTGCACGGCTTAAATAACTTTGTTCACGTTGTCAATTTTAGGGAAACCACTTTCCATAACTATTTAAGGAAGAGCTATTCTTCTGCAGGTTTTCTCTTACGCCTTAGCTGATTTCTTCTTCCCTAATCACTACACAATTTAACTTAGACCCTCGGGTTCTAACACATTCGGTTGTGTTAAAGCTGTCATCACCCTGCTATTCATCGACTAAGGAGATCAAATCTTACCTCACTAACTCTCTTGAAATTGCTAATGCTTTGTATTTACTAAAAACACTTATTATTAACTTGTTAACCACCTGCTAGCCGTCGTATTCCTTGTTATTTGAATACTAGAAGAGTGAAGCTTAAGGTTATTTCTATCTCCCTCGTCATCGACACTATTCTACGGTCTTATACTATCTTTTAAGACTATAGACATGGATCGAGACTTGAAATTTAAAATATGTCTTAAACGGAAAAAAATTTGGAGCAATAACTGAGCTTTCTATACGCTTCAAAAATCATGTCGGACTATATACATTCGGGGTAAACACTTAATCACATAACCCAGAGGAAGCTGTCATACTTTTTTATCTCATAGTAATATCCACGACTTAACTTTGTAGTAAACTTTTTAACGTAGCACTTTAAGTTCTAATGCGAATAAACTTGAACAAATTAAACTTATTGATATCGTCTCCTCACGGTTCTCATTCAAGTTGCACCGTATCTCCTTAGTCATGTACATGAGTTGTATAAAAACATATCTTTTGTAAAAACGTTTCGGACCGTAGGTCGTTTGCCCTTAGAGGAAGGCTCTTTTACGTCAAAAACTATCGCGGCAGAGTTTATTCTGTTGTGGCTAACTTCGCTAACATGCTATCCGTAGGTCTTGAATATGAGCTATCATCCTCGTACTTGTGGCTCCATGGCCAAAAATCAAATCAACATTACGCCAAGGTATAGAATATTCGCATATACTACCGTACACAACTTGTGCTTAAGTCTTATTACCGATAATTTACTTTATGCGCCATTTGGCTGTCTTGAGTCTTAACCGGACTTAAAACATGAGAATATTTTACAATCATCGTCACCGCACTATTTTTTGCTGCAGCTGGGCATCGTTGTACACTCACAAGTCACGAGAACTGGGATACATAAAAATTAGAAATCGATAAACTAAATAGCTGAATACGGCGTCTTGAATAACGGTACGCTGGCAGAAGATTGCATGGCGGTAGCGGGTAAACTAATAGTCATAAAACATGATACCCTCTTTTGTACTTTCGATAAAGGGTTATTCCTAAGTCCGTAGTAAGTATTCATGTATCCCTTTCAACGTCATCACCTGAAGTCACAAATGCCAGTAATAACGTAATAACATACACGATAGAGTAGTGTATTCATGGATCTTGAATTTCACTGCTAATCTTTCGAAGTGTTCAATACGTTCGAAATTCGATAAGAATAGAAGATTAGTTATTGCTTTAAGCTTCATGGCACGATCTAGAGTAGAAAGAATGGTAACATTTTCTAAATGTCCTGTAGCCTCCAAATTATAAATTGTGGTGCGGCTTCACGCCGTAAATTAAGGACTCGCACAGACATGGTTTTATAGAATCCTTAGGACACTTGAACCTAGTGCTACGTGCAAAACTTATCACGCCCCAAACTGAGCTGGACATAGCGACATGATGCGACTACGTGTGACTAGAGACGAGTAACTAGGTAGGCGAATCGACATGTGATATCATAACATATTTGAATGCGAAAATAAACCTGCATCTTTGATATGCGAAAGTACGAATGATACATAATCCAAGTGCGGAAACACTAATACAAGTCGAACGCAAACGTAGCCAACATAAAACAACGAAAAGCTTCTTGACTACGCTAATTGTTACTCTAGTCTATAAACCTACGTAAATGCGAAAACAACATTGTCTGTAAATGCGAAAATAAATGATAAGGCCCCGAAAGATTTGGGACTCGCCGTCGAAATCTGGAGATCTAGCGAGCGAATCTCGTCGTCACATGAAAAGTTACTTGCATCGTGAGATGCGAGCCCTCGGCTCAAAGGACGTCGACACGTTTGAATTGTAATGGTGTAGAACAAGCTGAAGGAAAAGAGCGCCAAGTGCCTTTTTCCTGGCTGGGGAAAGGGCGACCAAATCGATAACGGAGTAATATAATTTGTCTTGGAATAAGCTGAAACTAACTTATTTGAAACTAAATAAAGAGGTAAAGTTATAGATGCTCTGTCACGAATATGAATGCTTTGTCTTACGGA
>NW_026723823.1:0-5720 GCF_029784015.1 Lycium ferocissimum
TCCCCCGGGGCGGGATCTTCGTGCGCTCCCATTTTCGTGGGCCGTCCGGGCCCGGGGTTCTTTCGTGGGGGTTTCCCTTTTGTTGTTACGCGTCCCCGTAGGCGGGCGGGGCTCTTCTTTGTATATGATTTTTGATCGATGATATGGGGACGGGGGCCCGGATGGCTATGTTTAAACTTTCCACGCGTCGTTGGGGGGGGGTTCTGCCCTGTTGGGGGCGGGGATCTTTATCACTAGCAGATAATATATGATACGGTATCATAATACGAAATTAAAAACTTTTGATTTTAGGAAATGCATTTTTTTGTCCTGGATGCGTTTTTGTAACTGGGGCCCTCTCGTTTTGATGAGGCTCACCTATTATGCCTCCCGTTTGATTACGAATCGCGTTTCTACGTACGTCGGCCGTTCACGGATCATGGGTAAAATTTCTCGTCGACTCGATTACAACCCGTAACGCTCGTACGTCGCTCGATTCAAACCCGCCGCCGCTCGTACGTCGACTCGATTGCGAATCCTTCCGACACAGCTGTACGTCTGACTGCGATTACGTGTGCTGAATTCGATATAGTTCTGTCGTTCGATATTTAAATTAGATATGACCTCGTACGAACGATACATGCGATACGCTCTCCCGTCGACGTGTGACATCCGCCGATGCGCTCTGTATTTTGCAGCACCTCTTCGGACATGCGATCTGTAATTGTAAGATAAGCATTTTGGTACTACTGGTGACTTACTTACCTTAAATAACTACTTAGGTATATGGACGGTATGTCGGTTTTGTGTACGAGGAATACGCGTACGGTATTTTGAGTAATGTACTTATCTTTTGGTCTTTGTTTGCTTCAATTATGGTTGTTTTCGTGTTGCATTACATGCTCGGTACATTTTCCCGTCTTCGACCCTTTGTCTTCGGGGGTTGCGTTTCGTACGGCGCGAACACTCCCGGATGATAGTGAAGTTATTATAGAAGGTGTTCCGCGAGAGATGGCAAGCTCGAATTCTCCCGGATTTCTAACGAAATCGAGTTTGTTTGTTATGATTTACGGATGTATGTTAGAGACTTTGAAGAACAGCGTCGGTCCGTGTGTGTATGGAATTTTGTATGATTATAAATTTGTTCGAGTTGAAGGCTACGAAAGAATATTTACGAAAAATTTTGCTATGTATTTTATCTTGTTTGAGTTAAAAAAAATTGGTGTGATTGTGTGCGGTAAGAGTCTTAGGGTTCGCTCGGCCCTAAGTAAGGTCGGGTGCCCATCGTCCCATCGGAGTGGGGGCGTGATAGTGACAAGGTCGGAAACAGCAATCGGAAGCTGATTTTCGCAATGTAACGACGACATTCGTACGGATGGGAGGATCGTGTTTATCCTTATTCTTTGTATAAGGTGTCGTATCGATAGAGATTGTAAGAAGTGGTTTCATGAAATGGCTAACTCTTCCGTCCGGAGAAATAATTCATATGCTCTGATTGTTGCTGTAAGAATCCACCGCGGTAATCCTAATAAGGCTCCCAATGCTCGTGGTAATGGGGCCGGTAAAAGCATTCTTAACACGCTAATGGGGGATAAGTTCAAATTTATGGTTTGACTCGTAGAGAATGAATCCTCCAACAGGCGCTCACGGGTATTCTTACTATTTGCTCTTTTGATGCGTGTTCGTTGATTTATCCCAGGGCTCAAATCTTTCTTATGTGTCACTATATTTTCTCTTGATTTTGGGGTGGAGCCGAACTACTATTAGAATCCTTCTATGTGGATACCCTGCTTGGTGTTCCGTTATTGCTTCTACGGTTTATAGAAGCGGTGTAGTTGTAATTAAAGGTCGTGAGACTATGGGCGACTTGTTTAAATTAGAGATGATAGATTTTGATGTGATTATAGGAATAGATTGGTTGTGCGAGAGTTTTGAAAATGTGGATTGCCGAGCATAAATTAGTTCGGTTTAAATTCCATAATGAACTACTTATTGTGTGGAAAGGTGAAATTGCTAAGCACGGAGGTAGGTTTATTTCTTATCTTAAGGCTCGTAAAATGATCTCGAAAGGGTGTATTTGTCATCTAGTTGTTGTCGACGATACTCGGCAATTAGTACCAATTTGGTACGTTCCTACGGTTAATGAATTTCTCGGAGTGTTTCGAGAAGACCTTCGGAGCATTACACTGATAGAGTTATTGATTTCGGAATTGATATTATTTTTGATACTCGATCCATCTGTTCCCACCATATCGGATGGCTCGGAGGCTAAGAGAATTGAACGATCGGTTGAAGGACTTGTTAGATAAAGGTTTTATTCGACTAAGTACCTCACCTTGGGGTGCTCCGGTCTATTCATCGAAAGAAGGGTGGTTCTTGGGAACGTCTTGACCCAATCACCTACCTTGGCACCCGAACCGTTCACCAATTATATAAACCCACTCGTAAAATCGAGTCCTCACTACACCAAACAACGTTTCCAATACTAACGGAACAATCCACCTCCACTGCAAATGATCCACCACCCCGGGACCCGTTACAACCCCCAAGCCGCTCAAATTGTCACGACCCGGCCCGTGGCCGTGACTAGTGCCGATGCTGGGCACCGTACATACCGATAACGAATCGGCATACAAATACTTACACATATACAAAGATCATACGTAGTCTCTAAATTGTCACATGGACAAGCATATATATATATATATATATATATATATATACGAAGCACGACAAGGCTATCATAAGCACGGCGTCCCAGAAATATATACAAAAGCGAGTCGACAAAGGCGCACGGCGAATGGGACCGCCCAAAACATAAATCATACGAACACATTGAACGATAATATGCACGACCCACATATATGTCTACGGACCTCTAAGAGTAACAACGAGAATCATATGACGGGGCGGGACCCGCCGTGCCACAAATAGGCATGTGCGTGACCTACTGACGGAAGAATATGTGCCAAAATATAGGCTCGAACAAAGGAGCACTCCAAAGTAGCGAGAATAGGTGTCCCTAGGCGGCGGATCACCAAGATGGGCGTACGCTGCACAGGGGCATGAAACGCGACCCCCGAATAAAGGGGGTCGATCGGAATATGTCTTGAATACAAAGCATAAATACGATTAAACATGATCATGTTTGGAACAAGAAGTACGATAAATAAGTGCAATATGCAAAAATACCAAAATATTTAGTTTGAAACTAAATCATGCATGGGGCTCGGGGAACATGGTCGCCACCCGTCATGCGGTGCCATAACACGGTATAACACCGAGAAGATTTCATATCTCGTACCACGACATATCTCGCAACAACACGTCGTAACGCCGCTTAACACATCGCCAACGCCAAAATATATACGGAACCGGCCCTCTAGCGAGGAGCTCGGCCGAACCATAACACATCATACTCCGGAATATATCATGGTGCGCACGACTACATAACCGGCCGGGACTCGGCGAAAGATATATCAACCATATGCACGAGCGGAGTCGTGAGTAACCATATGCGTAAAAATCATCATCATAGACTCGAAAAGATAAGTAAATAATCGACACTCGAGGGGTTAAGCAGATAGTCACATTAAGTTCTTTCGAGGAAGGTCATTAGAACCAAACATAGAAAAGTCTCGGGGCCACGGACGGGTATCGGAAACACATAAAACATGATAAATTCTTACCTTTTTCCTTCCTTCACAAGAGGCTAGGGTTTGCGATAATGAAAAGCTAGCGGGTTGATCGCTCCAACGACACTTCCACGCTACTTAGGGACCTCAAGATAGTGGGTTTGTATCAACAAAATATTTTTAGAAGAGCTTGAATGAAAGTTGATTTTCCACCATAACAAGCTAGAGAGTTGTTGTTTGTTCTTCAACTTCTTGAAAAATTTCTAAGTGTTTGATGATGAAATGAGTTGGTAGTCATCTTTTAAGCCTTCACAAGACTTGCACATGTGTCTATGGCCCACACTAATGTGTTGGAGCAATTAAAATTGAACACAAATTATGTGGGCCATTTCCAATGCCACGCGGCTAAGGGCCAAATATTTGCATGATTTGCAAGTTCCAATTATATCACTTTTGGTCCCAAATTTTCCAGAATTGTTAGTGCCAACAAATTCATGAACACATTAGGTTTAAAAGAACACGAAGGTGAAAAGTCCCGACTTCATAACAAAATGGTCTTGTCTCTAACTTATCACGGTTAATCCGGTGTCCCCGACGTACGAAATGCGGGATATAACGGATTCTTGAAGGTATCGCCCGCTTGAAAAGTGTTATGAGATTTGGTAAGAAGGGTAAACTCGAGTCCTTGGTACATTGGGCCTTACGGGATTATACGTAAAGTGGGCCGGGTAACTGTGAGTTAGATCTTCCGGACATATAATCGATCCATCCAATCTTTCATATGTCGATGCCTCGTAAGTGTGTTGGAGATCCGCTTCTAGAATCGTGCACTGTTGTTGATGTTCGGGTTACCGAGCAATTATCATATGAAGAGATTCCCATTACTATACAAGATAACGGAGTTCGGAGATTGAGGAGTAAGGATGTAGCTTCGATTAAAGTCTTTAGAGGAACGAGGAATGTCGAGGAAATGACAGTGAAGGAAGATATAAGATCTAGATATTCGCACTTGTTTCCACTCCCGGAGGAGGTCCGGATAGAACACCATTGCCTTCGGGTGTGTGTTGTTCCATTTCTTATGATTATTGGTCGTGTGAAGCCATTATTATTCTTGCTTGTTGTGGCGGCCCGGTGTGGCATTGTATGGTTTGGGATCGTTGTGTGGTAGGTTGGTAGTGGTACGATTACATGGGAAGACTACGCAAATTTTTTTATAGAATTCCTAAAAGTTAACATTCGAGGACGAATGTTTCTAAGGGGGAAGGAGTGTTACACCTTGTGGTTTTAGACATTGAGATTTGTCGTACGTTAGTTGTCTTAGTTTTAAGCATCGGGATTTGCTTTCGAGGTTATATGAGGTTGGACATGCTTAACTTATGCTTATAAGTGTTTAAGTTCATGTTTGTTAGTTCGGAAGGATTAGAGAATAAGTGAATTGAAGCGGAGAGTTCATCAAAAGTAGTTTTTGGAAAATACGAGAATATTGACCATATAATTGAGATAGGGTCCCGTATTTTGAGATATGGACCGTATTAAGGATTTTAAAAATTTATAGAGAAGAAAAAAATTTGGGGTGGAATTATACGGTCCATTTTACGGACCGTATAATTTTATACGTATCAAGGGGTGGCCGTATAATGTTATACGGCCAAAATACGATCCATATTTTCCAATGTAGGTGAATTTTTCTTTGATTTTAAGTAAGATGACCCCTCTCCGTTCTAAGTCATTTTAAACATGACCCCAAGTTCAAGAAAGATATAGAGACCTCTCCAAACATATTCAAACATTTCACAAGTCTAAATCAAGATCAAAATGAAGATCAAAGTACTTAGGGTTTCAAAGTGAGGTTTAAGCTTGTCTCTTCTTCTTGTAAAAGCTTAGGAGAGTATTTTAAGGTGAAGTAACCTTGGAATTGAAGTGTTATTGAATTTTGAGGTAAGATTTCACCTTAGTTTCATGCTTATGAGTTTATTTGATAATTATGCTAAAATTTAAGGAAAACAAATTGGAGAAAAGATCATAATGAGTTGTGTTGAAGTTGTTGTTATGGATTGCTTATGAAAGAAGTTTTGGGGATGAATTAAGTATAATTTGAATATAATC
>NW_026723824.1:0-5571 GCF_029784015.1 Lycium ferocissimum
AAAAAACCCAGGAAAGTCACCGAATTCAACCGAATTCACATTTTAGAAAACTTTACATGGCCTTGACTTGGAGAATTTTAAGAACAAACGTGAATAGTCCGATTTTTGCCTCCGATCCAATACTGTACATCATAAACACAATCACGAACATATCTGGGAAAGGCCGAACACATTTCATCAAATTCATAAATCCGGTGCACCCCAACCCAAACGACATCCACGAAACCGAAATGACCTATCAATTCGGAGATGTCCGAATATCCTTCTCCCCACCCCCCCCGGGGGTATACCCGATCTCAAGTCTATCTTCGAGAACCTTTAGCACCCCACTGATCAAATAAATCATCAATCCTGGGGAACGGATACCTATTCTTTGTTTTCACCATTTAGCCGCCTATAATCAATGCACTTTAAGGAGATCTTTTCCCTTTAAAAATTACCCCGGGCCCCCCCTGGGACGACGGCCTTATAAACCTTTTCTCAAGCAAGTCCTTCAACTACTCCTTAATTCCTTAATCAAAGGCCCATTCATAAGGAGGAATGGATATTGGCTTAGTATCGGTAATACGTCAATGGAAAAGTAAACCCCCGTTCGGAAGCCCGGGCTATCGGAATACTCCGGAAACCATTAACTTTGGGGACAAGATTTGGGCGCGGGGTTTATAGCCTGGACCGGGCTTTAAAAAATCAACCCTTAGCAATCATCTTCCTTGTCTTGAGATAGGAAATAAGCCCCCCTTTGGCAACCGTATTCCTTTCCCTCTGGGCCCCCTCTGAAACGGGAAACGAACCATCCGTTCTAACAATTAGATAAAAAAAAGGGCAACCCAAACCATACCCCTAATGTCCAAAATCTACCATATCTAATTCAATCAAATCGCCGTCGTCGATCCGACTATTACACAACCTATAACCCAAGTATCCTGGGTCACCAAAAGGAACCCAAAAAGGGTTTAATCCTTGGGTTTCACCCCAAAAGGCTAGCAAAAAAAGGGGTAACATACATAATGTGAACCGGATCAATCAATGTATATATATCAAGAGAAGATCGATAGTATATCGTCATAACATCGGCAAAGACTGAAACCTCGACCCCCAAGCTAAAGTATTCTAAGACCGTCAATGATGCCCCACCTATACTTGGCCCTTTTAAGAACCCTTCCCCAAGGCATACGATGATGATGAACCAGGCCATTCTTGGGAAAACCATCCCTTACCCCAGATAGCCCTCCGTAATAGGGCCCGAGCTAACCCAAAAAAACCGGGCCCCAAGCGAGAGGCCGATTAGCTTACCCCCCGAGACATCGGGGTAAAGGTGGTCTCCCCGGTTAAATCCCCTCTATCGAGAACCCGAGGCTCAATTCTACGCCCTAATAAATAGGTCGATCAAATCCCCCATGTAAATCGGGGGGGCCCAGGGTTGTGCCCTAAATTTTAAAAAAAAAACTAGGGCCCCCTTCGGGCCTACAAAAAAAACCAAAGCGAATCTTTTACTAAAACCCCCTATTATGCTTGCGCTCGGCCCTCCCCGTCGTTGACGCCCCAAAAATTTTTGAGCTGGCGTATACGAAACCCCATCCCCCCGGGGCTAGGCGGCCCAATCATCAATCAAATTCGCCCCCAAACCACTCACAAATCGGTAGAATCGGCTCCCTGTTGGTTCCCAAAGCGGGAGCATACCTAGCTAGTGAATTAAAATAAAGGCTATACTTCCCAGCACTCTGTTCTCCCCCCTAAGGTTCGAACCTATCCCTCGGCCCTCGAATCTCCCGGGGAAATAATGTCGAAGGAAGGCATCTACGAACTCTTGCCATATGGGTGGATGTGCATTTAAACCTTTTCCGGACAACACCCCAAATATCATACCAATGAATAGCCACTCTCGAACGTAAGAAGCCAACCACAACTCAAATCCCAGGTCCATACCCCAAAGTCCCCAAATTTCAAACTATAAAGCCGGGGCCTCTCCCATTTTGACCCAAAGTATTCTAGAGGTTCTAGGTTAATAAAACCATGAACTCTAGCACTAACGTCCCATGGCCATGCCTGACAACGGGGCTGAGCGGCTACTACCGGAGTCAACACGATTTTCTCTCGCAAGTCCATTTGGGCACAGGGAGAGTGAGGCCGAGGAGGGAGCGGATCTCTTCCTACTCTTCTCTACAGAGGAACATAGGTAGCCTTTGAGGGAGTGGCACCCGAGCCTCGTATGTCTTAACTCGGCGGGAGGTACTCTGGCTAGCACCTTCCCCAGCGCCAGTATTGTGCTCACTTACATCGTCGAAAATTAAACGGGGAACAATTAGATATTTCGTTTTAACTTGGCTCTATCGCACGATCTAGATCATGAAGAAAAAGTGACATCCTAAATGCCGTAGTCTCCCGGCTATGATATAGTGCACGACTTTCGAAAACGGACTCTACTAGACATGGCTCGTGTTGTCCAAGACGAACGCCTTCCACTTTTGTCACGACCAAGGAGGGCCATGGCGGGCACCGAGCTGCCTCCCGTACCTCAAAACGTACTCTCATAGGTCTATCTAAGTAGGCCATGAAACTAACTCATAAATATCATACCGAAAGGGCACTCCAAAAAATATATATATATATATAGGCCCCACCCACACATCATCAATCGTGCCCTACATAACCCGACAAGGCTATTAAAGGATATATAAAAAAATAGACCGAAGAGGTCATAAGACATCTAACGTACAACCGTCTCTGCGAGCCTTACAAGGGTACATAACATGATAAGGGAAGGACCCCGCCACCCTTTTATATATACAAAAGGATCTACCAATTGAACGCTACTCCGGACAAGTGAGGTCTCGTCAAGCCGAGAAAGTAGCCTAAGGGTCCCATCCCCCCTCTATCTTCCCAGGTGAACGCGGGTCCCTAAAAAGGACGTCGGACGAATAATGTACCGAGTATGTAACATGAGTAACCACTAATAAGGATATGAAAGTAACAAAAGATAAGAGAGATAAAACGTACATCTAAACGCCTTTAAGGTAGAAGTCATGTACGCTTAGCTTCGCAAAAAACATTTTCATTCATACATATATTATATACCGTACCCGCCTTATGAGGGTCGGTGTTCCAAAACCGCCATGAAGGCTCGGTGTTATCTACCAAACTACGGGGTATGCCCTAAGTGCCGTACTTGGTCGACTATAGCGGGCTCGGTGTAAGAAAATAAATACATATATATAAAGACGATGAGAGCCCAAATAAAAGCTATAAATCTATGGAGTAACGTAAGGTTGGTAAACCTTCGATTTTTATTATGGAACTATTATCATCATTATATCTCCTGAAGGTACAATAACCATAAGATGAGATCAACATCAAAGAATAAAATCAATAACCATATGATAAAGATCAATAATCAAGAGACAAATGGCAACAACATCATAAGAACAATCAAGAACCATGAGCTTTTTGTATTTTCCAGGAATAGGACATTATAGATATCATTTTTGTGGATTTGTATCAATAAGATCATGTCCATAAGAAAGAAAGGGATAGCCTTAACATACCTTGTCAACGCCTATTATCCCGAGCTCGCAAATCTACATTTAAAATGACTCATACTAAGATTAAGTCGTTGAAACACTTATAAGATCAGAACGATCTATTAGGTAAGCTAACGAGATTTGGGCAGCATTTCCCTATATCACCTACTTCATCAAACTCCAAACTAACTCCAAACATCATTCGAACATCCACATACCATAGCCAAGAGATTATGTTCAAACTAGACCCAAATTCATCCAAAACTTCTTTACAAATTCAACCCATTATCAATAATTTCAACATAACATCTTATAACCTTTCTACCATGACTCTACTCATCTTTAAGGCTTGCTAAATCCTCAAATCAACTCAACATAAAAGCAAGATGAAGAACATACCTTATATTAAGAACTCAACTTTCACAACTTGTTTTAAGACCAAATTCTCCACGACTCCAAGTAGAGCCAAGAACAATAACTTTCAGGATTTGTTAAGGATTTTTATGGCTTGATATCTTCTTGATTTGATTTGAGATGTTTATGGTGTTTTTGGATGTTTGAGAGAGATTAGAAGGTCAATAGGTTTTTTTTTTTTAATGAAAAAATATGACCCAAGTCGTGGGAAAATCATTTTATAGGCCCAAACAAAAATGTCCACACTTAAAAGTTTAAGATTTTCGGGCAAAGTACGATTAAAAAGTTCGGCCTACTTCAAGTACGGGCGTACCTTTGCCCATCGGGAGGGTCAAATTCCAACTTTCGAGGAAAATTTGGGTGAAGTGCTGGAGCCGGCCTTTTTATCCGTACTTCAAATTGTGATTTTAGTTTCATTGGAAAGAAAACTTCCGAACTTGAATTTATATAGGTTATGGATTCCATAACTCCTCATATTCTATGAGATATGCCTCTCTCGAGTTGGACCAAAATCTCGTCCAAAATTTCGCCAAGTTTTTCCAAATTTTCGACAGACTTAATTTCTTCGATTCACTTGATACCGAAACCTTTATACCTTGTTTAGCACTTGTTAAAAGTCCTCCTTAACCTTATAAGGGGTTCCTGTCCTCTCCGGGCTTATGTTAGTTTCTTACGATGCAACAAGGGAAAATTTTTTAGGGTAACGCCCGAGGCCACATTTATATATATAATTATATGGACCCGAATCCCTTTGGATTTTTTGGGCCTGAGGCCCAGATTATAACTCTTAAAAATAGGTGATTCCAATTTTGAAAGGAAGTACTTAGACTTTACCTCTTGTTCCTTTTAGCACGATGTTCCCCTTCGTATTTACTACATTTTATTGATTTGCGCCCCTTTCTTGTCACAACCCAACCCGGGGGCCCAGGGGACCCCCCCAACCCCCCCGGGCCCTCTTTAAAATACTTTCACATTCATCTAGGGGACCCCTAGCTAAATCATACTTTTCTTCTATCATACTAACCCCATTGAGCGACAATTCATTTATATCTCTTTTAAAATATCCCAAAAAAAATGCAGAGCCGACGAGGCTTAAAAAAAAAATATCCTAAAATATAGGCCGACTAGGCCAAACACATCTAACAATATACACATGCACGAGCCTCAAAAAGAGTATGTCATATCATATAGGCGGGACGACCCTCCGTGCCCAGAAAATGTCACAAAAAAATCAAAAACCAAAAGTTGGGGAATGAAAGGAGTCGCATGTAGTCCTTGAATAAGAAGCTAGGGTCAAACGCTCCCCGGCCCCGGGAGCAATCCCACAAACAAAAAGGGCGTCAAAAAGAATGTAAGTATGTAAAAAGGGTCAAAATCAATAAGAAGCATAATGAAACTATGAAATAGCGTAGGGGGGAGATAATAGTTATCGTCATAACACTTACTTTTTTTTCATAGGGGCATTCCATTTCTATTGCGTTCCGGTACATCATCCTATCCCTATCCGTATACGTATCCGTACTCTTTTCCTTTTGTATCCATTTTCGTATTCGATTCATTTTTCCATTCATATTATTTTATATCTATACATATCATTTAAAATCATATACATTATATACTGCCCTGCATACCCCCGAAT
>NW_026723825.1:0-5848 GCF_029784015.1 Lycium ferocissimum
GGGGGAAAAAAAATGAAATGATGATGATCCAAGCCCATGGAATTAAGGCATGTGGTCAATGAATAAAAGACCCTACTAATCATCCAAATTTCCTAGAAGTTTCATGATAGGTCAAAGAGAAGAGAAAACTAAAACAAGAAGAGCAAAAAAATGAGTCATTCTGGCCACATAGAAAAATTTGCCCTCCAAAAATCTTGCTTCCAAAATTATTTTCTTGTGGTTTTCCTACTAATTAAAGGTCCCTTTACAACTTGGTGTAGTTGTTTTGGAAGATTGAGCATTTGTTTTCTCAATCTCACACTTTGGACAAATGAAGAACCAAGGAGAAAAAGGTAAGAATTCATCCCTTTTTATTATACATGGTTGTCTGTTTCGTGTCATAGTGATATGGAATGAGTAGAATTTATGAAAATATGGAAGTTTGTGTCACGACCTGCACTCTGTAGTTTGGATCGGTGTGCCCTACTTAGCACCCAAACAAACTTACGAACCAAATTGTCATATTAGGACATACGGATTCAACAGACATTATTCATACCGATAGGCGATAGCGTATATCGCACAAATCTTTTGAAACGAATGCTATCCCTAGCGGTCGCCCACAAAATCATCATATCAAAATCAAAGTCATGAATGCACATCGCCCGTACACACACATACATACAAACATGTAGGGCCACATCGGCCATAGTAGCATACGGGCCGCTTAAGGGCGCAAAAATGGTAATCACACATACGAACAAACCGGACCCATGACCCACAAATATGACTACGTGTGCCTCCTGACAAAACGTAAGATACGAACATATGGACGGACGGGGCCCGCCGTGCACCGAATAAATACAAATGTACGGAATATACATAGCAAAAGACATATACTAAAATATGGGCTCCGGATCAGGGAGCACTCCAAAGTAGCAGAGTGGGTAGCCTAAGCTGAGGATCACCCAACCGAGAGTCACGTACTCCGGGTACGAAACGCAACCCCCGAAGAAAGGGGCCGCACGAAAAGAAATGCGTAGTATGTAAAGCGAGAGGTACGATAATCCAAATCATGGCCGGAGTCGAGAAGATTACGGAAGCAAACATGTATAATGTCGTATCAACCCGTGCGGAATGCAAACGATTTAATGCAAATAAAAGTCATGCATAAGGCTCGGGAATGTGGTCACCCTCACGCTCGGTGCCACAACACATCATCCCTTAAGATTTCAAATCTCCGTACATCTCCGAACACATCATAACATCACACACATCAAATCATCAATATATCGTATGCCATATCACATCATAACACCATAACGAATGACCCTATGGCGAGATCTCGGAAACCATCCATGCTATAGGAATATGTCATGATACAAGATGTATCACAAACCGGTTCCTGCAATTTTAACGAAGTCATAATCATTGGCACGAGCGAGTAGTGCGAAATCCAGCATATGCATATCAAAAGTAAGTTCTAGCAGACTCGACACATAATTTCATATACGAACACTTTAGGATCGAAGGCTCAAAACGAGTATCGAGTTAATCCGAATTAATATCAAAAGTCGCGGACTTTTAAGTTATCAATTTTCGAAAATTCACACATCGTAGGGTCACTCTTTCGGAAAATTTAGTATCATTCATAGTAATGAGCGTTCAATAACATTATCAGGGACATTTCAAACGGACCTTAGAGTCATAGGCAAACACTTCCTTCTCATATCATACGGAAATGAATCAAACAAATCAAATAAAGGGAAGTCTCAGACTTGCGGGCCCCTGCGGGTCAGGGTCGAGGCGGCGGACATAAATTACAAACATTAGGCTCCCTAAAGTTATCCATGAAAGTTTCGGAGCAATCCGGATACATTTGCGGAAGTTCTGAGGTTAGGCATTCTTTTAATCAAATATAAGGATTATAGTTCAATTCGCGCCGAATGAATAGTATGCTGCAAAATCGAACTCGGATTTCCAAGAGGGGAGTATCCCCGGAGGTTCCGATCTTAACCTAGTAGGACTAGGACATGCCAAAAGAAAAAGATAGGCTTTACATACCTTGGATTTCAAACGCCCAGGTGCTCGCTTAGACTCAAATCCCGTTTGCTTAAAAATCTACAAATGGTCACAAGTACCAATTGTAAGTTATAAGCTTTTAAAGAGATTCATTCTTAACCCTTTCTTGTCTCACCAATTTAGCCAAAGACTTCCCTATAAATTCGCTACCCCGAGAATATGACTCCGCCGTAATATCGACAACCATACCAATAACAACACTAACAACATCAACATTCAATACCAAATACATTATAACATGAATAGTCCCTCTTTCTACATAATGCAACAACTTCGACTCCAACTTCACACTTTCAAACTAATATCAACATTTTCATATTCATTCTCTAATTCAAGGCCATTCAAATACATTTCGGACATTTCTCATTATTCTACAAAATATACAAAATTTCCATCAAACCATAATTCATCCCAAACTTCTACAAATGCAACAAAAACTACAAAATTACATTGTTTTCCTTCCAAACTCCTTAACAACAACCATAATTCACATTTAGAAACTTACTTTCACAATTATATAAAAACTATATGAAAATCATATAATTCCCCATAACAATCCGCAACCATTTTCAATACCAACTCAACTGCTAAACATTCATTTACATTATAAGGATCACAACAACACAACCAACATATTAAACAAAATTAGTTCTATTTCCATTTTTCTCTTCCACACCACGGCTCCATACCCATTTCACAACTTCAACCAAATTCATTCCAACTTCCATTTCCAATATAAATTCCACCATAACCACAACTAGAATACAACATAAAATTCAACCTCACCTTATTTATACAACCTTATGCGCACACGGCCACATACACTTTTCACACACATGCACGCCTTGCAACCACACACCACAATCCCATGATTCTCATTCCATTCCGATCATTATAACATATAAATTCATTTCATAACACAAAGACATAGGAATCTTACCTTTTTCTCCAAATTTCAACTTTGCCGCAAACGTGGTTTCTTCCCAAACTAATTATACCACGTCGGAGAGCGTCTTGACTTGTTACTAATTCAAGAAGAACAAGATTTTTGGAGAAGTTGAAGAGCTAGGAAAATTTTCTTCTTTTTTTTTTTTTTTTCTCTTAAATTTGAAGGCTCTTCTTTTTTTTCTTCTTGATTTTTCCTTTGTTTTCTTGAAACTTCTAAATGAAAATGACAAATGATCCCATGTATTTATCACATGATCAATCTACGAACTAATTCATGATACGGGCTTGGCCCTCTTATTTAACTTGGCCAAGTTAAAGCTGTGCTTAGCCTAACACTTTTCATTTTCCTAGCCCAACACTTGGCCAATATATGAAATTCAGAACAAGTTTTCACTGATTTTTTGCTCTTGGCCTTCCTCGATATTTTCGCATCAATATTTTTCATAACCAACATATTCATACTAAACAAGTCCCACATATGGCCTCACTCCTTACAAGTCAACATCATTCCGAATTTTTCAAATTTGCAAAAATCGCCGATGTAAATAAATAAAAGTGGGTGTGAATTAAACATGTGGCCGTGTGTGTGTGGTATGTTGTATGGTCGAGATGAGTTGAATTTTATGTTGTATATATAGGGGAGATGCTGCCCAAATTTTTATAGACAAGAATTGGTTAAGATTGGAATTTTAAGCTTTATGAATAGTAAATTGGTAAATGTGACCATTTGTAGGTTTTTATAAACGAATTGAATTTGGTCAAGCATAAGGAGTAAAAAGGCATGTAAAGCTTTGATTTTATTCTCTTGGCATGTCCTAGGTATGTTAGGCTAAATGCGAGCCTTGGGGACGACTCACTCTCGGAATGAAGCCTAAAGTTGACCCTTTTCATTCAGAAAAATTGAATTATCTAGTTCTTGTTTTGTTGAACCAAACGTTAAAAACATCTATAACTTGCCAAATGAAACCGCATAACGCTAAACTTCCGATAGCCCCCAAGGTCTAGAGTCATTGTGCACCGCCTGGGCTGGGTCGGGGGTGGGCCCACAATTTCGGGTCTTACTACGTTACCCTATTGGACATAGCTTGTATGCTACCAAAGGGGAAACCCCTTTGGTCATCATTATGATCACTAAACGATAGATATTTTGACTTTCCTAGTGACTCGCATAACATGTTTCGACACCGAAAATGACTTCAAAAGCTCGAACTTTTGTATCCCGATTGATTGCCCCGAAACTCGTTATGTTTTTTTGGGTTGAAAAGCATACTTACAAATTTTGAAAGATGACTTGTTTACTTATTTTTACATGCTTTTGGTTACTACGACCCCACTGTCATGGTTCCTCGTTCAGGGGATCCGCCGTTATTTGGCGCATTATGATATATTCCGGATTGTTTACGACCCCGAGCTCCCCAGAGACCGGGTCCCTTTATATGTGGTTTTTGCGTGTATGGTGTTATGGTTGGCTAGATGTGTTAGGGGGATATGGGGGGTTAGGAAAGAAACTTTCGGTTTACTTGTGGGGCGCCACGGGGGGGGCCCCCATCGTTCAAGACCCTATGCATGAATTATAGATTAAATATTTTGACATTTTGCATATCACATCTTTTTTTTCCGTTTTCTTATTATGGTTCGTTTTTCGCACATCTGAATTTTCGCCGACCCCCTTTTCCGGGGGGGTTTCAGGCAGTCGTAGCTTGGGATCCCCCCCCGGACCCCTTTCGGTTTTTCAGTGCTCCTTCGTTCGGACGTTTTTTTTTGGTATATATATTTTTCATAAATTATATTTATTCGGGTACGACGGGCCCCGTGTCTATGATTTTACTACCGTTTGGGGGCCGGGTAGCTATCTAGTTTGTTGTGTGATATATGTTTGGGTGATTTTCCCCCGCCGGGTGTTTTTCCCCATTCGGATGATATGTACATTGGAGCCCCACCCGGCTTTTACATATGTTGACTATTTTGAAAAATTTGTTGGCTTTTTACGCTAACCGAGATCGAGTGATTATTTATTGAAGTTTGTATGTTAATTTTTGATTGTCGAGCGACGAGGCCACCCCGGGGACCATCGGGCCCCCCGGGGTTGGGTCGTGAAAAGATAGTGTCGCGACATCTAGAGGAACTTTCCCCCCCCTTAGGGGGAAGACCTAGAATTTAAATACTCCGGGGAAATTATTAACCCGGAGCGAAGAGTCGGTCCTCGTTTTAAATCATGTACACAAACCGAGATAAATATAACCCTTTCGAACCATCTTCCCTTTCTTAAGGTATGAAAAAACCCTGCGATCCGGTTTTCCGTCCACTTTAACCCCGGGTTTCCCCCGGGTGGAAAGGAACTACCCCGATCCAAAGTTGGGATAACAAAAGCTAGCCAATCCATACCCATAATAACACCCCAAACCATTTCAAATCCTTTGTGCAACGGCCCATATAATTAAAAAATTCTAAAACCGCTCGCTTACGAGTTCCCCATTTTGGTACTACCTCGAACGTTCATGTTCCCGGGATCCAAATCTCTACGATAAGGGGAGAAATATCGAAAGGAGCCGGGGCTACAAAATATACTCTGAAAAGATCAAAAATAACCGAACCACTTAGGTGAGCCCCGATCCTCGGTTAGCCGGCTATTCTTTTTGAGGACCCCGCCCAAACCCCGGGCCCACCGCGGACCTGGTTTCGCCCCGCCCCCAAGGCGCTACTACAAAAGAGGGCAAGAGCCAACACCCGAGCCGGTTGCACCACCGACTACCCCGCGGACTCTTTCCCTTGCCCCGCGGGACGAAAAAACAACACCCGGCCCCCCTCGGTGATGCCACCCACAAAGAGAACAGGGGGG
>NW_026723826.1:0-6258 GCF_029784015.1 Lycium ferocissimum
ATTTATTTTCTCCATTTTTTTAAATTGTTTTTTCAGAGCACCTTTCTCGTAATTAGAATATTTCTTTTTAACTTTTTTTCTCAACAACAAAATAACACTCTTGAAAAAAATATTGTGTTACGACAAATGAGAAGGTAGAAGAAGAAAAAGGAAGAAAAAATGTTTCAGTGGAATTCTCTGGATTCATGATCTATCAAAACCTGAATTAAAGATGAATAAACAAGAAACAGATTGTTCGTAGCTTATAATTTTTCAATACCCCAAAAGAACAAACCGCACATATAATACAAAATCCTCAAGTTATAACCCTGAAAATTCAAGTATATCCAATATCGTAACAGTCGCTAAAAGACAGACAAAATGAAGAAAAAAGAGTTGGGACACAATTATTTCGATAATAGATAGAAGATCGAAGCATATTTAATTGAACATAATTCTCAATATTTTTAATCATCATCTCAAAACCACCAAATCTTTTCAGGTCCTAAATGTTTGTTGGAGCAGCGAAAGAACAAAAGAACCTACAATCTAAAACTTGCAATAGGGAAAAAGTGACCAGAACGACTAATAATAAAATAAATCAAATCAATATTATACATAAAAAATAACGTAGGAAACAGAACAATCCCAACATAAAATAAATAATATCACTCACTCAAATTGCTGGAAGAACAAAAGAAATTTTCACTACTCTTATTATATGCAAAAAATGAATTGGATGAAGAAATTGAAAGTGGATGATTGTTGTAGATTTCTTTTCTCTGACTTATATAACACAGATGAATTCTTTTTCTTTAGTATTAATTAAGGAAAGTGAAACGGTTATTAGACATTATTAGGAAAAGCAAAAGGGTGTAAGTGACTTAATTAGGACAAACATGACCATTTAAATCTTTATTTATTTAATAAAATATATTATGGATGACTAACTTTATAATATACATGGAAAAAAAGGGTAGAATAGAAGGAAAAAGGGGATTATGGAAAAGAATTAAATGAATTCACCATTAGTTATCATTTACTATATATGTTTATTGCCCTTACAATTCATTCAAAGGTAACTGCTCATGCTAGCCTCTTCACTTTTTTAATTTATTTACCACAACAGTTCTTTATTGTCTTTATTATATGAGCTTTTAAATATAATTAATGATAAAAATGATGGGAAAAATGTCAAAAAAAGGAGATAAAAGATAAATGCATTTGGAGGTCTTAGAGGAATGCCACATAGGATTGGCTATGCCTAGTTTTATACTCCCTCCGTCCCATAATAAGTGTCACCTTAGCAAAAAAACATGCATATTAAGAAACCAATAATGCAATGTAAAGTTTACTAAACTACCCTTATATAATAAAAATAAATTATTTTTCCTTTTTGATTAGAGCAGGCATGAAAAGTAAGTCTTTTAACATTGAGAATCCAACAATACCAAGTTTCTATGTGCTTTTTGTCTTGAATGCATAAATTTGTCAGTTTTTGTCTAAGGGCAAAGTAGGAAAATACTTGTCAATATATGCATCGATTTCCTAAAGTGACACTTATTATGGGACAAAAAAATTTGACTAAGGTGGCACTTATTGTGGGATGGAGGGAGTATTTGTCACGACCCAGCCCCGTGGGCCGCGACTAGCGCCCGAACTGGGCACCCGTACGTGCTAACACACAGTATCGCATATGTTAACAAAAAAAAACAATAAGGTAATAACTCAAATATTTTAGAAAATCCGGGGAGAGTTTCCGTTTTTCCTACTAACCAAAATTTACTGCGCTAAAATACCAACAAAGGCCACACACGGCCATCATAGCATATAAACACATACATAGGCGGCGGCAAGGGGCACGCGGTATAACCGCCCGTACACATATATCACATACACATCGTACGTACGGAACCATAACCCACACTTTATGTCTACAGGCCTCTATAAACGAACGAACGTACAAAGCATAAACGGGACGGGGGCCCCGCCGTACTCGATCAAATATACATAAATGTAACGAAAGGTCGTACCAAAACTGAACTCAGGACAAAGGAGCTCTCCAAAATATGAACGGGAGTCTAAGCTAGCGGCTCGCTCAACCGTGTGTCGACACGCGCGGCATGAAACGCGACCCCGAAGAGCGGGGTCGGTACGGGAAAATGTCGAGTATGTAAAGCATAGAATATAGTAAACGGGGATCATAATCGGGTTCGGGGTTCGCGTAACAAATACGGTATCAACACAAATCGAAGACGAGAGAATCGGAAGACTTGCCTTAAATCGTGCGTCATATATATCCGTGTCATGTCATAATATCATCATATATACATACGTACCGCCTCTAACGAGGGACTCGGTGAAATGTCGCATGCGTACGTACCCCGCACTTTATGAGGGACTCGGTCGTACCGCCACTTTTTCGGGACTCGGTGAATAATCACATCATCGTTCACCGTACCCGCCCTTTCGGGACCGGTCGTACCCGCCCTTTCGGACTCGGTGACTAAATCATACAAGTGTCACGTATAGTACTCGTGTAATCACATGCACATAATAAATAATTACCAACGGCTTTCCTGATGACCAAATGTGTTTACCGACATTCAGAAGTGCATAAGCAAGTTTTAGGTTGACCGGAATTAGTAAGTGAAAGTTATGAGCTTCCGCAGTCGTTTTACGTGTCAAAACATGTTATACCACTCAATGGAATAGCCAAACAATTATATTTTAGTAATTAAGATAATAACCAAAAGCTTTCTTTAAGTTTCGCTTAAGTACGTCAAACAGTGTATCATAAGGAAATCTCGGAATACGGGGACCCACCTCGGTCGAGTTGAGGCGGTGTATCCAACTTGCGATCGTTAGGCCTGACGGAGTCATGTATTACAGATTCACGACCAACCAATTCCGTTTGGGCAAGTTTTAGTTACTTAAATGATCATTTGAACAAAACATGAGTTTCTTAATTCAATTCTATTGAATGAAAAAGGGCCAAATTCAAACTTGGATTTTTTAAGAGTAGAGTCGTCCCTAGCTCGAACCTTGGCCTCAACACACTTAGGACATGCCAAAGGAAGGAAAGAAAGTGCTTTACATACCTTATTGGCTTCTTACGCCTTTCCAAATTCACTTCCCGTTTCGCCAAAATGCGCAAATGGTCACGTTGACCAGTTACTATTCATGGGACTTGCAATTTCCAAGCTTAACCAATATTGTTTTATAACAATTTGGGCAAGATCTCCCTATACACATAACATCCCCGAGATTCAACTCGGCTCATTTCAACAACAACCAAACCAACAACCAAGCTACAACATCAACAACGAACTCAAAATACATTCTAACATCAATAGCTCTCTTACTACATAACTTCAACAACATTCATAATATTTTTCCTTCAACTACTTACGATCAAACTAATATCAACGTTTACATGTTCGATTACCAATCCAAACTCATTCAAACCATATACAAGATCACTTTAAGCAATACAATATTTCCAACAACCCAAATATTGTTCCATTGTGCCGAACAATTGGTCCCCAAGCCCAAGGACAACATCAAATACATTCTTATCTTCCAAATTCATGTTTTATACCATTAAGCCACACACTAACAAAGCAATATCCGTAAATGTAAAAATTACATAAAATTCGCATAAACTTCCAAAACATCCTACAACCAACATAACCTTATTTTGAGTCATTACACTTGCATTTTTTCATCATAAAACCCACAACGACGATAGCGAAAATACTAACGACGATTAGTTCATTCACAAGCACACTAAAGTGGGGACCATATGCTTACCAACCCATGCCCACACACACAAGGATGATTTTCATTCTTTTCTTCACTCCACAACCATTAAAACATGCTAATTAACATTAATACATTACTTATACTACAACCCACATACACGCGGCCGAACCTACCACACACGGCCAACTTCAACTTTCCTCCTAACATGATTTTCTTCCATTTTAGCATACAACAACACATATACACCATCTATAACACAAGAAAACGAAATTAAACTCACCTTTCTTCTTCAACTTCTTCACTAGAACAACTTGTCAACTTGAATGAATAAGTGCTCCTTCTTCCAAACCAATCACACCAAGTTGTAAAGGACACTTAATTTAGTAGGAATATAGCAAGAAAACAATTTTAGAAGCAAGATTTTTGAGGGATGAAATCCCCTATGCTCAGCCGAATACTCTCTCTTCCTCTCTTCTTCTTTTTTTTGTTTTTCTTGTTCAATGTTTCTTGAATTTTCTTGAACTCTCACTTTCTTATAATATTTAGTTGGTCACATGTAAGTCACATGACCAACTTCAAGGCTTGGGCCAAACCTTCATGGCCGGCCACCCTCTCTCCAATATGGGCCTCATTTTTTTTTTTTTTTTTTTTTTGAGCCCAATCCTTCATGAATCGTATTTTGCAATTCCGAAATAAATTTCCAAAATTCCAATTTTGCCCTTAGACCTTCTCCATTGTTTCCACATTCAAACTTCCATAACCGGCATACTCATACTAAGAAAATCCAAACTTGGCCTTATTCTTTACAAGTCAAGGTTAATTCCAAGTTTTCCAAATACGCAAAAATGCCGGATGTAATGATTATATATAGATTAGCATCCAAATTTTACCCTTAATAACACGACATGATTGGACCCACACAATATAAAAGTTTTTTTTTTCACTAGCATATAGAAAATGAAAAGATATGTGAAACTTTCACTATCCCTCATTTAGTTATTTGTAGTTAGGGTAATCTTAGGGGTCGTTGTTATTTGTAGTTAGGGTAATCTTAGGGGTCGTTTGGTATACAGTATTAGCTGGGATATCCCAGCACTAACTGTGGGATTAATTTTGTACCATGTTTAGTAGAAGGTATAACTTTATCCTGAGATTAATTTATACCTTATATCAAATAAAGTATAAAGTGCATCCCAAACTTAAAGATGGGATATCCTATCTTATCCCATTTATCCTGCGATTATTTTATCCCATCTCCTCCTAGATGGGATAAATTAATCCCAAAAATGAAATAAATTAGTCCTAAAATTATAATCCTGGAATAATTTTGTATACGTACCAAACGACCCCTTAGTACTTTCAGCTCATGTGTGAATGTAAAGTATCATTCAAACAAGGAATCCAATCCAATTTTGTTAAATATAAACTTCACCAATAATTTATTTTCAAGAATGATTTTTTTTTTTTAAAATTTAAATCAAGAAAGTAGACTAAACATATAGCCTGTTTGGCCAAGCTTTTAAAATCAATTTATTTTAAAATTTTTTTTCAAAAGTACTTTTTGTGAAAAATAGTTTGTGTTTAGCCAATTGATTTAAAAAATAATTTTGAGCAATTAGTATTTAGCCAAACTTTTAAAATGTGCTTCTAAGTATATTTTTAAAAAGTACTTTTGAGCAAAAACTGTTATTTTTTGCTTCAGAAAAATTGCTTTTGATAATTCCAAAAACACTTATTTAACCCAAAAATTTAGCTAAACACCTCACTTTTTTAAAAATTAGCATTTATTAAAAAAATAGATATTTTTAAAGAAAAATAAGCTTGGCCAAACAAAGCTAATATTCATGATATGGTAGTCCTTTTTTAGCACTATAATGAACTGTGGAGAAATTTATCATTTTGTTCCCCACCTGGGCGCCCGTTCTATCCCCCTAAGTACCCTTCTTCTCTTGCTTCAATTATTCAATTGAGATAGTAATGAATAGTCAAGAAATCAGACTCCATTATGAAGTCTTTGTCTTCTTCTTGGGTGAAAAGTCATACTTTTTTTCGATAAGAGAAATAAGGACAGTTTTGCTTTTTTTCTTTTCCATGCCTGTCAGTTGTAGACTGTAGCTACTAGTACTAGAAAACATAGTTGTACCACTTACAAGTAACATCACTAGACTAGCAAAAGAGAGAGAGAAATCACTGACCCTTCTTCTTTGCAAATTACTCTTATCATTCAACAGGTAAAATAAAGATCTTTGTAGAGATTATTCTAAGATAGAAACATTATTAATCTTCTCAAAATTCTTAAAATCATTTTGTGGTTCCTTGTTTTGCTTTGCAGATTTCAGAAATGGCTGGCATAGACCTTGGCATAGCAGTTGGTGGTGCATTTTTTAATGTTCTCTTTGATAGGCTTGCTCCTCAGGGTGAGCTGCTCAAGATGTTGCAGAAGAATAAGGATGGTGTTCAGCTCTTTGAGAAGCTGAGGACGATTTTGCATGGCCTTCAAGTTGTTTTAAGTGA
>NW_026723827.1:0-5822 GCF_029784015.1 Lycium ferocissimum
CTTGTGTTTTGTTCCGCCCTCTCGCTCGAGGGGGTTCATATTTGGTGTTATCGTTTGGCTTATCTTTAAATGATATTGACGGGGATATGGAATTTAAAACCCTTGGTGTTATCTTTTTTAGGCTCTCGACGGCGGGCGACCATATTTTCGAGTGTATGCATGACTTGCTTATTTTTTGAACGTAAACATTTTGATATTTTGGAAATACATTTACTTTACGTATACCATTCGAGTATGATTGATTTGTATACTATGTCTTACGCTGCATACTCGGTACATATTTCGTCTTGCGCCACACTTTCTTCGGGGGCACGTTTCATGCCGCCCGGTACGGACGTCTCGGTTCGGTGATCCGCATTTTAGGACACCTGCCTGGCATTTGGAGTGCTCCCACGATAGAGACCACGTTTTGGTTTATATTCGTTCGTTGCATTTGTATATATTGGTTCGAGGGGGTACGGCGGGGCCCTGTCGTATATGATTCATTTGTGCATTTGAGGTGTGGACATGTATGTGGAGTTTATGCCCATTAAACGTACGATTGTGTTTGTATATTATTTGTTAGCGATCCCGTTGTGGTAGCGACCCTCGTCGGCTTTGCATTTGTATATGTTTTGAGCATTGCGCCATTTGATAACCTTCTTGCTTTTGATATTTATACGGTTGTGTTTGGAATTTGTTTGAAGACGAGTTTGATATAATGCGAGACGACGTTTGATATTTGTGCTATATAAGCTATGTACGTGATTCGGATTAGTGATTGTGTTTGGGTGCCCGGCTCGGGCACGAAAAGTCACGGCCTACGGGGTTGGGTCGTGACATTTGTCTGAGACACGGGAGAGGAGATTCCGAGACCACACGTTTCTCTGTGGTGGAGCACCACGTACGACGACCTCCCAGAGTGAGTGTTACTGATTACTCTGACCCACATCACGGTCGATAAACCCGAGGTACACAGTCGTCTCTATATTCGCCGGGCTCGGATGAGGGAGACGACGAGCCGGACGAAGCCGAGTGGCGGGTAACGACGATGAGGGTACACTTCGCCTTATAGTCACCGGTCCCGGTCGGCCGTCCGGCTACGGGTATATGAGTCCTTATTGGAATTTTCTATGTGTGTATTTGTTGTGTGATTGTTACTTAATAGCGACAGCGAAATCCAAGCGCGATAACCAAGAATTTTTAAGTAACGGCGATCGAGATGTGTTCACCACGTTGGAATACGCGGTTTAGGACGGGAAGTTGTCGTATCCCATAGGTGAAAAGTGAATATTGAGAGGCTGAAAAAGGGCTAAAATAGTAATTGTGGAGTCAAAAGAGTAAGACCCTTTCTAATTGAAGGAGAAATGTTATGAGAACGTGTAGAAATACGGTAAGACTTGACTTACTCAGTTATGTGATGAGGTCATGCGGTGGGGTGGACGCTATCATACTAGCATTAAAGCATCGTGTTTCATCGAGGTTTCAGGTTAAGCGTCTTTGAGTGAGAGAAAATTTTAGGATGGGTGACCCCGCAGGAAGTGTACTAAAGACCTATAAAAGTCGGACACGGGAGAGCCAAATGGGGAAGCTAGAGTAGCCTAGAGGAAATTAGAGTATACGGTGTGGGCGGAAACAAGAGGTCACATAGGACGAGCGAGGCTTGAAGACCGGTGAAGAAAAAAAAATAAATGGCAAAAATGTTAAAACAAGGCGATGCGCATTTTCACTACGGAGTTATGTCACGCCCCAATCAGGTAGGGTGTGATGAGCGCCGACCACTTACCTAGGGCGGGCGAACCGCCGACTCTCGTGGCACTCGTAATCATGCGGGCCCCTCGAAATATGACATAAATACATAGTGAAAATTTTCTTCGGACTCAAACATATTTTTCGTCCTTATCGGATACGTACGTAACATATGAAACTTATAACACAATGCGTAATAATACATCGGCTTGCGCCGCTTACAAGACGACATCTTATATACACGACACGTACGCAAAGTCTCTAACATACTCCGAGATACCATGACGTAAGCACTACGACTCGGCGGCCTCGGAAAGAAAAGGGCTCGCCGATCCGGTGCCGGGACATCTTCTCTTGCTATCTTCGGCTATTCAATGGGTGTGCATGCGCGGCATGAAACGCGGCCCAGAAGAAAGGGGGTCGGTGCGCGGAATATGTGCGAGTATGTAAAGCATGGAATACAGAAGACAAGGTTCCAAAGTAAGGGGTACGAGAAAGTAGAGCATATCATCAAAAAGCAAGGTGCGTACGTACGGGAAATACAAATCATACATAAGAGCGCGAGGAAGACAAATGTGATAGTCAGAATGCTCAAATGCTTATCCCGGAGATACAAATCATACATACCAATATCATGTATCATATTCGACCCATAATGGGACTGAGTGACATAAGTAGCTAATCATCATATACGTATGCACATATAACGTGTCCCGGCCCTCCAGTGAGGGGCTCGGTGAACAGAATCATCATATCATGCCATGTCATCATTGTTATATCCCGTATTTCATGCATTCGGATAATTCGAGAAAGTCGTGGCAAGCTAAGGACAAGATCATTTTCAAGAATTATTTTAATGTGCGAGTTGTTAGGAATATTATTTATAGAACATTGGTGGTATGGAAATATTGAGAAAGACAAGGAGTAAAAAGAAATTTGCAAAATGGCCAATGGAAATAATGTGGAAGGTTAGGGGCAAAATGGTAATATTGAGAAAAGTGGAGGGCAAAATGGGAATTTCACATGGAGTTCATGAAGGTTCAAAAAAAAAAAGGGAAAAGAAAAAGAATGAAAATTGATGACAAAATAAGTCATCTTTCTAAAGAAATATAGGAAAATTCTAGAAAAAAAAAAGAAGAAAGAAAAATCTAGAGAGGGACATGTGCCCCTCACATGACTAAAGAATTATATATATAAGAGAGGACTTCATTTGAGTTCAAGAAATAAGAGAGCAAGAAAAAAAAAACAAGAAGAAAGAAGAGCAAAAATAAGAAGGATAAATTCGGCCAAAGGAAGAGAGGAAGAGAAGACCAAAAATCTTGATCCAAAAATTTTTGTCTTGTGGTTTTCCTACTAAATTAAGTGCCCTTATCAACTTGGTGTGATTGGTTTGGAAGAAAGAGGCTTGTTTCTTCAAATGGACAACACTCAGTGAAGAAGATTGAGAGAAAAGGTAAGGATTCATCCTTTTTAATTATGTTTTGAAGGTTTGTTTGTGTTGTAGCATATGTAAATGGGTAGAAATCATAAAAATATGGAAGTTTCATGGGAAGGTGTATGTATTTCGAATGCATGTGATATTGTGTAGTGTAGTTATGTTGAATTTTATGTTGAATTTTTGTTGTGACTATGATGGAATTGATATTGGAAATGGAAGTTGGATGAGTTTGGTGAAAGCTAGGGAAATTTCATGTTGGCGGAAGTGAGGTTATGTATGAGGAAATGGAAATGGTTTAATGTTGTTTAGTATGTCAATTGTGTTATTGTGATCCTTGTAATGTAAATGGAAGTAAAATGATGTAAGTTTGCATTGAAGTGGAATGTAGGAACTTATGTGCGTATTTTTATGATTTTACGTTCTTATGATAATTGAGTTGTTAAGGTGTGGATTATGATGATTGTTAATGAATTTGGAAGATGGAAATATGTTATGAATATGTTTGTCGAAGAATGGAAGTTTTGGACGAGTTATGGTTTCGGTGGAAAAGTTTGTGTATTTTGCGAATAATGTGTGGAATCATATGAAATGTCTCCAAATGATGTTGGGATGATCTTGGTAAGTAAATGAGTATATACACTTCTTATTCTTTCTGCGCACGTCTGAATGTACTGGGATTTTGAATTCGGACCTCGGGGACAATTCGACTCTTCGGAATCCGCACTCGAAAATTTGCCCTTTTTCTTGCAATAGAATTGAATTAGTTAGGTTGTAAATGACTAGGAAGTAACCTAAATCTTTCGACTTTTTTGTAAAAACAAAACCCATTACCTTAAAACCCTCGCCAGTGATATTATGAAGTTTAACATATGTAATTTACGTACGCCACCTCTCGATTGACAATTGGGCCCCTATTAGATTTTACACTTTTGTATTTACGATTTGTCTTCGAAACGGCTTTTGAGAAATGTTTTAGCTACTAAACATAAATCATTTAAATGTTCCATTAAGTCTACGAAGCGTTTTTTGATATGTACTTTGACTTCGAACGTTACATTCAGACGCAATCTGCAAGTGATGTCCAGAAAATACATTCTTATGACTCGTCCGATTTCATTGATTTGATTTGTCATTTGATGCCTGCGTGAGGTCTACGGATATATGTTATTTTATTGCATTAGTTTCTCACTACTCCGCTCGTGGATGCCTCGATATTCCCCTGCCCGAACAGAGACGAGGATATGTTCTCAAGCGTATGTCTCTGCATTGTTCGCCAGCGCCGTGTGAGGGCGGTATATACGTACATAGGTTGTGTGTATGATGTGCCATGCGCTTATGCGTATCGTGATTATGTTTTGATGTGGCCGCTTGGTATGTTCGATTTGTTTCGGAGATAATCCACGATACAGTATGATGTGTTTTGGCGCGGGATAGAGGGAGCGCCTGCTGCCTGCGATTCAGGAGTCTGACGGCGACTTTACATATGTTTTGCGTACGTTACTTATGATTTTTTTAATGCGTTTTTGATTCTATGTGTCTTTATGCTTATCGCACATTCGGTACGATTTTGATTTTTTATTTATTGCGTTCTGCTTTACATATTCGGTACATTTTCGTCTTGACCCCACTTCTTGTTGCGTTTCGTCTTAGCAGTACGGACGAGCGGATTTGTGGATCGTTGCTTGGGTTATCGCTCGGCTGTTGGAGTGCTCCTTTGTCGGAGGAGCCGTATTTTGGTGTAATACTTTTACTGTTTGCATATGTACGTATTTGTTACCGGAGTACGGCGGGGCCTGTCCGTCATATGGTCATGTTTTGTTACGTAGAGGTGCGTAGACATGTGGTGTGGGTTACGTATATGTGTTAAGTGAGATTTGCGTACGTTTAGGATTTATCTATGTTTTGTGACGGCCTTATCGGCCTTCGTGCGGCATGCCACTTGTCTGGATTAAATTATTACTTTTGTTTATTTTTAATATTTTGCTAATTCGGGCTAAGGTACGTACGAGTGCCCGGCTAGGGCACGAGTCGCGCCGCTTTACGGAGTTGGGTCGTGACAATCATATTATCAAATCATCGGTTATCCCTCGTGATTATCGTATCATCGAGATTATCATCATCGGATTATCACATTATCAAATCATCGTGTCATCATCATCATATTGGCGTGTCCACCGCTTCATACTGTACGGCCCGTAGGACCGGCGGACGGAACGTGGTCGCCACTCGCTGCCTCGGGCGCCGCGACTCATCGCCGCCGGAAGTTTTGCATATCTCGGTGTCCTCGGTCACACATCGTAACATCATATCATATATACACGGTGCCCGACAGAAGGGGCTCGGCGTCTTTGGACACGTCATACTTCGGAAGCATATCATATCATATCGAGAAACTCATCGTACTTCGAAAACTAATCATACTTCGGATTGTGCGCCGATAACAACCGGCCGGAATGGCGAAGGATGTAACAATAGTAAGCCGGCGATTCGTGGATCTATATGCAATTTCATACATTTACAGATTCCATGAACAATCAAAACAGGACTATCGTTTAAAAAAAACCAAAAATTGTCAAAAACCGTTCTCCCCAAGTTTCTGGAACAATTAGACTTTTTCATGTTACATATCAATCATTCTCAAATCCTCATTCGTTTA
>NW_026723828.1:0-5945 GCF_029784015.1 Lycium ferocissimum
CGTTAGGACCAAACATAGAAAAGTCGGCGGGCCCTTTGTGGACGGCGTCAACCCAAATCTGGGGCCGCCTATGAAAATTAAAGTCATTACTCGTACGTAAAATCATTTGCGAAGATATCAAACGATCAGAGCCCTTTCGCTGAAAGTTACGATCGTTCGTAGTTTCGAATCGTTTAGGAACAAAACTGCTTTTGAAAACAAAACTTTTATGCAACTTTTGAAATTTAGTCATACAAAAGATATAAAGACCATAATTCGACTACATTAAAAGAATACAAATATCAAGAACAAATAAGAATCGTTTACGAGCTTATCAAAACAATCCGGTTAAATCTGATGAAAGTTACGGATATTTGTAGGCATAAGATCCTTTCGGAACAAACCGTATACATAGCATTTCAAATCCAATCGTATCAAAGACATACGGTCCATAGCTTAACCATATTAAGGATGCCAATATCAAGGAGCAAATATGAATCATAAACATGCTCGGATTTTAAGAATAGAATTACCCCCAAGGCTCATAACATATCACAACTTACTTGCGTCTAGGACATGCCAAAAGGAAAGGAGGATAAACTTCACATACCTTGATTGCTTCCTAAGCTAATCCAAACTCAAGTCTTGGCTTCTCAAAAACTACAACACGTCATTAGACACCAAACATTAGTCATAGGCACCTCGGAATCCCATTTTAAGCTCGCACTTTATTTACGAAATTTGAAAACATTTCCTGTAAATTCAACTCCCCGAGAATTTAACTCGACAATTCTTCAACAACAATACCAATAACCATATAAAGAACATCAATAACCAATTCAAAACGCATTCGAACATTAATAATTCTTCTCCACATATTCCAACAACTTTCCAATTGTTCATTACAATTACATACTTACAAACCAATATACAATCAAACTAACACTAATGCTCACATATTCAATTACCAATCCGAAGCCATTCAAACAATGTTCAAGAACTCTTTAAACAATTCATACAATATTTCCAACAATCCAGCAAATGCTCCAATTCACCCAAAAACTGTCCCAAACCCGAGAACCACTTCCATAACACATTCCTAACTTCCGAATCATGATTTACACCAACAATTCACACTCTAACAATGTCATTCTCATAAGTATAGGAATTACATTAAATGCACATAATCCTCCAAATCAGCCCATAACAATTACAACATCAATCTTGGGTCATTCAACTCTTATCGTCAACATAGAATTCACAACGACAACAACCAAAACACTAAAGAGAATTAATCCATTCTTTGTCATGTAACATGACCTATATTCGACCACCACCACGGATACATATATTGATGATTCTCATCCATTTCAACACACTACAACAATTAAACATGCTACGTAGAATTAATTCATCACTTCAACACCATATCACATGCACACGGCCACAACACAACACACGGCCACAACATCAACACCACCCTTTCATGAATTTCATTCATTTTCATATTCCACAACATACAAACCATGCATAACATATTAAAAGAGGATTAAAACTCACCTTTTCCACTTTGTTCTTCAACTTGGCTAGGGTTGGGAATTGCGTGAACAAGGGATTTGTTTGCTCCAACAATCACTCCATGTTGTTTAGACCTTCCAAATAGTGGAACTCCTAGAAGAAAATAATTTTCCATGGTCAATTTTTGGGCCTCAATTTTTGCCCACCTTGGCCGAACCATGGCCCTTTGTTCATCCAAGGTTTTTTTTTTTTTTTTTTAAGTGTAGAAATGAGAAAGATGACCTCTTGGTCATCTTTTATGCTATCACATGAATTATAAAAGTGTCCATGGCTCCACATACGGGTTGGACCAATTAAATTTGGCCACAAAATGTGTGGGGCCCACTTCCAAGTCACATGGCCAACATGGCTATTTTCCAATAATTGCCAACTTTCCAATATTTCACTTTTAACCCCAAATTTTTTAAAATGTTCCATGCCAACAAATTCATGAACAAATTATGTCTCAAGACAAAATCGAAGGTAAAAAGTCCCGACTTTGTATCCCGGAATGGTTTTGTCCCTAACTTATCATAGTTAATCCAGATTGTCCCAATGTACAAAATACGGGATATAACATTATGCTTGATGGTATTTTTCCAAATAAAATGGCAAAATGTCATCAAAATAATTTTGTAAAATCATTTGACTTGTAAAATGCATATTTCACTCCGTTTATGAATTAGAAATTTTTAATAATTATATAAAATGATTGGAGGAAAAAAATTAGGTGTCAACAACTGCCCCTTCATTGTTCAGGGATGGTGAGCCCGTCCTTGAGCATCAAAATTTGATAAATCTGACTTTTAACCGACCAAGTCAAAATACTTTTCTCTTTTTATGCAATTTTCAAAAGATTATGGTTAGATCCTAGTCTCTAGGGTTTCCTACATATCTCAGGCTAAATAAGAATTCAGACCACTTGTTGTTCGAATTAATTAGATTTCTAATGCGCGGTTTTCTAAGAAGTAACACCTGAACCCTCCAGTGTTGAAACTGAGAGATTTAGGAGAGATCTGTTGGAATGTGGCTAACCCTCTGGTATTGAGTCTACCTACATATGCCGTCTCGGAAATTAGGTCACATGTAGTTCGACTCAATTGGCTGAAAGGGGTATCCCTTACGCGGGAATGCCTTAGTTTCCAGACTCTACGACAGGTGAGATCGAACGAAAAAGAGGCTTGTATGCTCTAAGCCATTAAATGTGGTGCCCTTCACACCCATGAATGAGAGTGTAAACGGACATAATTCTCGAATACTTCGAATATCTCGTTGTCCGATTATGATAAAATCTTCGGTGGACCGGTCGCGAATTTTTAAAAGGAAAGCAAAATAAAGAGAAAATTTTTCAAATTCAATTTTTTGGCTGAGTGTGGTGTGGAGCGACCCCAATTCCTATCTAGAGAGCTTGACTCTTTTTGGCACCCTATCTCGACCTGCTGTGTAAGAAAAAGTTTTACGTTTGCTCCGCATGCGTCTAGATCTGGTTTGATTAGCCTGTTCCTCTCCTTGGCGGCTTCGAACCTACTTCCATCTGCTGGGTAGCGACATAGTTGTCCCATTTGGCCTATATTTTCTATTTACCACTCTTGCGTGGTTTAGTCTTCGTAACCCTCTTGGTTTAATCTTATAAGTGGGTGACCCTCTTGGCACCGTTTGATTTGAATGACTCTCTTGGTCATTGTTCGTGTGCCCCCTTTGGTTGATGTATTTTCCTTTCCACCACCCATGCGTGGTTTTAATAATGTGGCCTTTTTGGCTAAAATCTTAAAATAGGTGACCCTCTCGGCACCGTTCGACTCGTTTGACTCTCTCGGTCATTATTTGTATGAATGACCGTCTTGGCAGTTTGTATGAATGACCCTCTCGGCAGTTTGTATGAAAGGCCCTCTCGGTAGTTTGTATGAATGGCCCTCTCAACAACTTGTATGAATGTCCATCTCGACAACTTGTATGAATGGCCCTCTCGACAATTTGTATGAATTTCCCTCTCGGTAGTTTTGTATGAATGCCCTCTCGGCAGTTTGTATGAATTCCCTTTTGGTAGTTTGTATGAATGACCCTCTCGGCAGTTTGTATGAATGGCCCTCTCGGCATGCAAATGTTTGGATGAATGACAGAATATAGCCCTTCTAGCTAGGTTGTCTTTCTTTCTTCCTTTATGTCGGCTGTGATCCTCTTGGCCTGATATTTGTTTTGTTCGTCATTTGGCCCTTTTGGCATAATAATATTGTCCTTATAACATTTAGTTCATTGTAGCCCTCTCGTCCCGATTATCCCGCCCTTATGGCTCTTTGCCCTTTTGTAGCCTGTGTTACACCTTGGAAAATTTTCTGTTAATGTACAGTGAATAGACTAACGAAGGGAACGAGGTATGCAATGTTTTGGTAAGTAAGAAATAACATTTGATGATTCTAAATGAGATTTCAAAGACATTCGAGGTAAGAGAAGAAAGTTTGCCAAGAGAAGGCAAGGCATACGATAGATATCGAAAAAAAATTACGAGTAACAAGTTAACGATGACTTAATGATGTTTTGGAGAAGAGTTATAGCGTCCCTTAGATTGTTTATGAAGTGCTAAACAAGTGTTAAGAAGGTTCCATAAGGATCGGAGATCAAACGAAGTGACGAGAACAAGATGGGTTATACGGACGATTATACGGTCCGTATAATGTTATACGGTCCGTATAATGGTTCGTAGAATCGTCACAGTGAAGGTCCCACACTGGTGGGATTATACGGTCACTTATACGAACCGTATAATGTGCCTTATAATGGTCACAGAATTGAGATGATGATGAGGTGATTTCACGGTTACTTATATGGACCGTATAAGTTTATACGGACCGTATAAGTGTCCGTATATTCTCCCAGCGGGTCAGATTTTAAGTTATTAAAAAGGGGACCCAAGTTCATTAATTCATTTCATTTTCACACCTCCTCTCTCTAGAACACTCTAGAACTCTCTCCACTCTTCATCCACAAGAACCTAAGAGAAATTGATGACCAACTTCATCAAACCAACAAAACCAAGTGTATGAAGCACATTAAAGTTCATCCAAGCCAAGAAATTTCTATGGAAGTGAACTAGGGTTTTGGTACAAGAAGAGTGTTTCCACTCAAGGCTTATTCTTCCATTATCTAAGGTGAGTTTTATAGTATTTCCATGTTGTTTGAGGTATTGAAAAGTTGAAACACTTGGATTGAAGAAGGAAATAGGAAATGGGTCATGAATGTAAGAATAGTGTCATTTTTGAATAAAAGCTTGGATTGAGTCATGATTATTGATATGTTGTGATTGTAAATAGGTTATGAATGACATTTAGAACATGGAATGAGCATTATACGTGAGAGAACATAATAGTGAATTATGACCATGATTATGGGGAAATTGAAGTGAAATTGAGAAAGGTGGATAATGTAGATGAATGATGATTGTTGCCTATAATATTGTGAATGTTATTATGATGTTTGGGAGTTGATATGGAATATGAGGAAAGTTGTATAAACAAAGGAAATGCTGCCCAATTTTCTCTAGCTTTAGTAAGCACGTTTATGTAATCGTTTAGCTAATGTTAATGCGAATTCTCTTGAAGGTAGAAACGTGGGCATTAAAGGAGAACGAGCAAGCGATAGAATAGTTAAACGGAAAAAGGTATGTGAGGCTAGTCCTTTCCTTCTAGGGCATGAATCTTATAGCATGATTTTTCCTCCTTCTTCAAGAATTTCCTACATTCAGGAAAAACTAAGAGTCTATGTTTATAAAGAACCATATGAGTTAAAGATAAGAGATATTATGAATATGATGATGATGAACTTGAGTCCAAAGATTCTAGAGTTCGTGATATGATTTTCCTACAAAGTTAATGATGTTGTTTATTGTACACACTCACCTTATATGCTAATTGAATACTTATAAATGCTCCATAATGAAATCGGGGGTTTACGACCTTATGTCACCCCGATAAAGTATAGTTGTCTTTTAGTTTCTATGCATGCATTATGATAAGTAATAGAATGAGTGGTGCTCGGTGATTAGCCCCGGGTACTCGTCATGGCCCTAGTCGGGTTGTGACAAAAGTGGTATCAGAGCAGTTCAGTCCTAGGAAGTGTCTACGAGCCATGTCTAGTAGAGTCTTGTTTATGGTGTGTTGCGCGCCACGCTAATAAATGGGAGGCTACAGGGCATTTAGGAAAAATGACCATCTTTCATCTTAAGAGATCGTGCGATAGAGAGAAATTTCCGTGTTATAAGATTTTCTCCTCCCAATAGTGTGCTATGATTTCGAAATGCCGCCCAAAGGAAAAAGCTAAAGTTGCCCGAGAAGGTAAGACTACGATGAAAAGACGGGTAGAAAAGCGCGATGAATGTAGAAAGAGGGCGAATCACATAATGAGGCTCGTCGATG